>NC_141026.1:10747500-10897500 GCF_052040795.2 Danio rerio
CCAGCTCTAGGAAGAGTCCTAGTAGCTCCAAGCATTTTCCACTTTTGGATAATGGAGGCCACTGGCTCATTGAAACTTTCAGAGCAGAAGAAATGTTTCTGTAAGCTTCCCCAGCCTTGTGCCTCAAGACAATCCTGTCTCTGATGCCTACAGACAATTCCTTTGTCTTCATGCTTGGTTTGTGCTTTGACATGCACTGTCAACCCTGGGACCTTATATAGACAGGTGTATGCCTTTTCAAATCATGTAAAATAAATTTAAATAAATACATTTACAACAGTTAAAAAATATTAAAATACATTAAAAGTTAAAATAAAAAAGTTAAAATATATTGTCATTATAAGGTATTGTGTGAAGAATTTTGAGGAAATAAATTAATTTAATCCATTTTGGAATAAAAAAGTGAAGCGCTATGAATACTTTCCGGATGCACTGTA
This sequence comes from Danio rerio, assembly GCF_052040795.2. NCBI lineage: Eukaryota > Metazoa > Chordata > Actinopteri > Cypriniformes > Danionidae > Danio > Danio rerio. The sequence continues at coordinate 10,747,938 of NC_141026.1, forward strand.
TTGTTTGGTAAAAGCCTGTGTCATTTACGGTCAAACAAACTTGAATAAATATAACTTCAAGTCAGATTTGCCAGGTATATGATGAAATTCGGGCTCGTCGGCTCGACTGTACATATTTTTATATTCAAATAATCTTTTCACATCTTTTAAACACATTTTATGCAATACTAATGAGCAGTGATGTAAAGTTCATTCATCCCTTGCACATTTTGCTGTATATTTTGAGCCTGTGTTTTTCTGTCAGGTCCATCTGGTGTCGGTGTAAATGAGTTACGCAGGAAGCTGATTGAGATCAATCCAAAGGTCTACCAAGGACCCGTTCCTCGTAAGTTTCTCTTTGCGAATCTAACAATGCATTTTATTTCTGTTAAAAGTGTATGCATTTGTTGATTATAAAGTCTTCAATTTCCGCCCAGATACCACACGGCCACCTAAATGCCATGAGGAAGCTGGCAGAGAATATCATTTCGTCAGCCGAGAGCAGTTCGACAGCATGGTGTGCAATCACAGGTGCTGGAATACACATACCGTTGAAGTCAGAATTATCAGCCCTCCTGTGTTATTAGCCCCCAAATCTTTCTGTTTAATGGATTTTTTCAACACATTATTAAACAAAATAGTTTGTTCTTTAAACAATCAGAAAAAAATGTTTGCGATGGCTAATAATATTTACCCTAAAATGGTTTAATAAAAAATCTTACTGCTTTCAATTTATCCGAAATAAAGCAAATCAGATTTTCTCCAGAAGAAAAAATTATTTAGGAATTACTGTGAAAACTTCCTTGCTCTGTTAAACATCATTTTGGGAAATATTTGTCACAGGAGGGTGACAAATACAAACATTCAAATTCAATAAATATTTTAAGTTGTGCATAAACAGATATATAACAGCTTTGGGGTGATTATTTGACAGATTTGCTCTCTTTTTCCTCAGGTTTATTGAGTTCGGGGAGTTGAGAGGTCATCTCTATGGCATAAGTGTGGATGCAGTTAAAGATGTCTTGACAAGTGGGAAGATCTGTGTGATTGACATTGAGCCATATGTAAGTTTCCCCTTGGTATTTATTCATTTGTCGTTTTAATAGTGTTTGTTTTTGTAGATGTGTTGCTAACTTTTAGGCTTAGAAAAGTGAACTCTTCCTTTAATATTTGCCGCACGTTGAAGAGAAAATGTGTGTGTTTTTTAGTATTACTGATATACTGTTATGATTTGAATGAATATTTGTAGCTTTTATTGTAAATATTCCGTTTTCATTTTAGTTGTTTTGTTTTGTGCTATTAATAATTTTATTACTCTTTAGGTTTAATTTATTTTTTATTTGAAATTTGAGTACAGCATACTTTTAACGCAATTTTGTAACTTTTTAATTTAGTAGCTAATTCATTAGCGGCACATTTAAGTATGATTTTCTCATCCTTCAAATTTTGTTCACTTTGCTGATAATACTTATACAGTATTACATCTAGTTTCATTTCCCCATTAGATTGGCCTGCTATAAGAGCTTAAAGGGGATCAATTATGAAAAAATAACTTTTATAAGGGGTTTAAGCACAGTTGCGTGGCTACAGTCAGTGAACATAACCAGCTTTTAATGGTAAAATATATTAATTAATTATTTTTATAATGGCACTTTATAAAAACAGTCTGCAGAAACACTTTGATTGACATTCTCCCTTTGTACGTGTCATCAGAGGGGGAAAGCCCCGCCCATTAGTGACAATCTCTCCCTCATTAGCATATGATTTTAGCCTTAATTTTGAATCTGCCACTGTATTGATACACAGGCATTTTTTAGCTTCGCCCTCTTTTGAAAAGAGCACAATCTCATTTGAATTTAAAGGGCCATGAACCCCCAGCCCCCCCATTTTGTGTTTTTTACTAATTTTAGCAGTTTACTGTTCTTGTTTGTACTTTTTCTGTAACAGTGATGTCTTTTCGGTGAATTAATTAATGCAAAAAACTTTTTATTTGAAATGCATGTGCGGGCTACATCATTCACAATGTAATATGGAAGGAGATGGAGGCAGCAAGTCTTTAAATGAAAAGTCTGAAATTTGACTTTGTCAACCAGCACAATTGCCACTGAACTTACTTCTTTACTGTTTTCAGGCACTGGAGTCAGTGAGGACACCCGAGCTGAGGGCCTACGTCATCTTTATAAAGCCTCCTACTGTTGAGCAGATGAAGCGCACTCGGATGAATTCCAATATCATCACAAATTACTATACAAGCCGACCTTTTAGGGTAACTGTTCATTTTTACCTTTGTCTACTGATTAGCTGATGTTTATTAGTTATGTACTCGTAACTTTTTTTTTAAATACCAGTAATTGTGACATACTATTTTAATTTGATCTGATTTTGATTTCTTGCTTATTACATATAAATACTTATTTAATAGACACTAATAGTTGTTCATGATTTCCACTTAACGGTATGGTTCAGTACAGTTCAGTTCAGCATGGTTTACTGCTGGGCACAATCATTGTAGTACAGTGTCATGTTTTTACCTGTGTGTGTTCTTTAGATTAAATATTAAGACTGTCCTACCATACCACTCCATACCATATTTCCAGGGTGCCCGCAGGGTCTAAATATGTCCTAAATTTCAAAAACTAAATTTTAGGCCTTAAAAAGTCTAGAATTTGTGCATTGTAGGTCTTAAATCGTTTTAAACAGGTCTTTTAATGCCCTATTGTAATGTGAATAGGACGCTGACAACAGAATTGCAGATCCAAATGCAGGTTTATTAGGAAGAAGTCAGGCAAGCAACATTCAACACAGGGGCAATCAGGTACATACAGAGAATCCAGAGTCATAGTGAAAATAACAGGCGAGTGATCAGAAGGCAAGCAGCAGGCAGGAATAAACAATAAAACAAGGCAAGGGTCTAACAGGGCAGGGCAAGGCAAGGAAAACACATCATAATTCACATAATACAGCTAAACAAGACTCAGCAGTGAAGTGTGTGTAAGTGTGTGCTGTATAAATAGTTCTTGTAATCAGTCTGTAATGATCCTCCGGCTATGTGTGTTTGTGCAATCAGCGGAATCCGGAACAGGTGTATGTGAGCAGTGCATGACTGGATCTGTAGTCCATATAATTGCAGATTTGTAGTCCTATGGACTCTGCTTGTTTCCCAGCAATCTATAAGGATTAGATCACTGGTAATTGTGACACCTATGTGCCTGTAAAGCTACCCAATCAGGCCAAAACTCATCAATCCATCCAAAAAGATATTAAATCAAGTTACATTTATTACCTACATTTTTTAAGTGTATACATACAACAAGAGTTTGCTTGTTTTGACACATTATTGTACATATGTGGCTTAAAAAGTAACTAAATTAGATTTTTATGGTTTTGTCCTGTTTAAGTCTAAGAATTTCATTCATAGTGGTCTCGAAAATGTCTTAAATTTGACTTTGGGAAACCTGCAGAAACCCTGGTTTCTGTTGTTTTATAAGTTCTCTCTCTTGAGACAGGATGAAGATTTTCTGGAGATTGAGGACGCGGGACGCAAGATGGAGCAGCATTACTGTCAGTTCTTCGATCATGTGATTGTAAACGACGGGCTCCAGGCGGCGTGTGTGCAGCTGCTGACCGCAGTGAGAAGAGCTCAGGATGAGCCGCAGTGGGTACCGACCTCATGGATCAGACCAACTGACCAGTCCTAGCATAAACAGACACGACCAGAAAAGCTCAGGGATACTACATGACGACAGATGGACATCAATATGCAAAACAAACTGTTTTTTTTTTTATCTTTTATAGACGCGACAATGTGTGTTTTGTCTGTAGTAATGCTAGTCTTAATAGAAAGGTTCTGTTTGTCCATATTTTTTTCAGGTGTCAATCTTTTGTTTGGACATTGTGTTTGGCCTTGTGATAAATCAAATAATAAAACCTATCCTTTATTAAGCTGTCCAAAAGAGATTTGGTATTTTTTAACACTCTTAATCCGGTTTTAACTGTGGTTGATTTTGAGGATTTATAGGTTAATGAGAAGAACAGAACTAATGTCGCTTGAGTTTAGCGGCATTAATAGGGAACTGTATCATATCAAAACTCGTCACTTTAACATTAAATGGTTTTAAAAGCATAGACAATCTGAAATATAGCATAATTTACTTGGATCATAAAAAGATACTTTAAAAAAGTTGACAACCAAACAGCATTATACACTCACCGGCCACTTTATTAGGTACACCTTCCTAGTACTGGGTAGGACCTCCTTTTGCCTTCAGAACTGCCTTAATCCTTTATGGTGTAGATTCAACAAGGTACTGTAAATATTTCTCAAAGATTCCGGACCATATTGACATGATAGCATCACGCAGTTGCTGCAGGTTTGTTGGCTGCACATCCATGATGCAAATCTCTTATTCCACCACATCCCAAGGTGCTCTATTGGATTGAGATCTGGTGACTGTGGATGCCATTTGAGTACAGTGAACTCATTGTCATGTTCAAGAAAACAGTCTGAGATGATTCACGCTTTATGATATTATCAGTAGATGGGTACACTGTGATCATAAAGGGATGGACATGGTCAGCAACAATACTCAGGTGGGCTGTGGCGTTGACACGATGCTCAGTTGGTACTAATAGGCCCAAAGAGTAGCAAGAATATACCGCCCACATCATTACACCATCACCACCAGCCTAAACCGTTGATACAAGGCGGGATGGATCCATACTTTCATGTTGTTGACACCAAATTCTGACCCTACCATCCAAATGCTGCAGCAGAAATCGAGACTCATCAGTACAGGCAACGTTTATCTGATCATATTGACCATGTCTACTTGACAAAATGCATTGAGTTGCTGTCATGTAATTGGCTGATTAAAAATGTCCAATAACAAGCAGTTAGACGGGTGTACCTAATAAAGTGGCCGGTGAGTGTATGTTGCAAGTATAGTAACATATATTTCATTTCATGGGTGTATTATTGGTTTAAATACAAAACCAAGATATTTTGATGGATATTTTGTAAATTTTCATTTTTAAATGAACTATCCTTTTAAGTCTAACAAACTATTTAATTTTTTGTTTTAAATTATATTCTTGTGTGAAATTTTGATAACGCGTTATCAGTAATTTATAACCTTAATAAGTACAAATGAGTATTACCATGACTTTCCATTGCATTTATGGGACAGTAAGTTTCCAAACTCATCGATTAAGCATTAAAATGGTTTTGAAGGCAAAGACAGACTGAAATATATGATTATTTTCTGTGGAACATGAAAATATTAAATGTTTGAAACCAAAACAATTTATTTTCCACTGAAGAAAAGAGTTACATAGAGCAAGTAAATAGTAACATAAGTTTACTTTTTGGGTGTTTTTATTGGTTTAAATGGTACAAAAACAAGATCTTTTACTGATATTTTGTAATCATACAATTGCTGGCAACTATTAACTTGATGGCCACTTTTTCCTTTACTATGGAAGTCGGTTAATGTCAACTCTCTGGTTACCAATTTCCTTTAAAATATCTGATTTTGTGTTTAGCTGAAAACATATTCACGATGAGAATTATTTCTTTAAGTCTTACCATAAAAATGATAGCAATAAATTAATTTTACTTGTTTTTTTTCAGTTATCAGCACCACTTGTATTAAAATTACTCTAAGTTCTTTATTTTACAAATCACCTTTGTTTCTTTTAAAGTTATTTTTACAAATATACAAGACATATTAAAGATATTGCAAATAAGAATACAACTTTTTATTAAAACAATTAACGTATGCCTCCTCAAAATGTAAAACGGGCTAACAGTATTTGCTCTTAGAAAAAACATATTTTTAGGTTAAGCAGACATTTTGATTGAGATGTTCTGTAAATAAATGTTTTACTGATAATCTTCTTGTGTGCAATTTTATCGGCATGTTTATGACATAAATACACAAACGCGCATTTTGTGAATTATTCAATTTTCTTTAAAATGTATGGGACAATTGCGTTTTCAAACTCATCAATTTAACATCAAAATGGTTTAAAAGGCACAGACAGACTGAAATAGATCATCATTTCCCGTGGAACTTATAAAGGTACTTTTAAAAATGTTGGGAACTAACCTTTTAATGTTCCGCTAAAAAGAGTTATGGGCAAGTAAAAACTAACACGTTTCATTTTTAAGAGTACAAAAACAATATGTTTTAATTTATGCTTATTTTGAAACCAACGGTTCACTTAAACCATTTACATGATATATATATAAAAATATATATATATTTTTCTTCTGTGGAAGTCGGCTGATAGTTGCCAATTTCCTTTAAATGATCATAAATTTTGTGTTTAGCTGAAAATATATTCACGATAAGTAAATTTTCTTTTTTTTCTGAAAGAACAATATCTTTAGGTCTTGCTATATAAGTACTAGCAATAAATACATGTTTAGTTGTTGTTTTTAGTTAAAAACACCTCTTTTATTAAAATTACTTATATAAGTTCTTTATTTTACAAATCACTTTTGTTAATTTTAAAGTTATTTAATATATTTGACATAAAATTATAAACATGTTTTACAAATAAGAATAAGACTTTTTATTATTATTTTTTAACAGCATTTGCCTTTAGATCATTGCAGAAAAAAAGCCATTCGATATAAAATATTCCGTGTTTTCAGACTAATAAAAAAGCAAAAAAAAAAAACAAAAAAAAAAAAAAACCGAAAACATCTAATAACCTTTATTTAACGAGGTAATTCAATTGAGAACCAGTTCTCATTTACAATGAGGACTTGGCCAAGAGGCAATCTGTTCAGGTTTAGCTTATTGAGTTTTTCTGCAAGTAAATGTTTTAATGACAATATTCTTCTGTGAAATGACAAAGACGCCTTAGGCTTGTTTATGACATTGATTCATAACACAAACGAGCATTTCAGCTCTATAAAATTTTCCAGAACTGTATGATAATGTATTACAGCGTTTTTGTATAGATGTAACATAAGAAATATAATTTTTTAATTAAACTACAGCAGCCCAGAGATGGTTAATTGATTATTTATTTATGTTTACATGGACATAAATGTAAAATATGTATATGGCTTATATAAAAAAAAACTAAATCGACCACACAAATAGAGTGCATGCAATAAACAAGAATAGAACTTATAGTGTAGGCCTATTTAAAGGCCTGAAGCAATTATAAATTTAAGCATATTTTTAATGTAAAAACTTTAACTAAATATTAAAACATTTAACTGTATTCTGTGTGTATTTTATATTTATATAGCTTTTCTGTTTAATTTGTCCAGAATTATTATTTTATAGCTTTAATTAATGTGTTTTCTTTGGGATGTATAATTTCTCCCACTGCGTTTCAAACAGTAACACAAACCTCTGCTGTTGCGTCATAATTAGAATAGAACATTTAGAATGTCTTGCATTCCTAAACAGCTTCTCTGGACAGATTTGTCATTTGGCTTGATTTTTCTGTCTGCATTACACGAATTCAACAGCGTTAGTGTTTTATCCAACCGCGTTTGTGATCATGGGACAGAAGAGAAAGAGAGATTGTTTTTCTGACAGCGATTGCGTTATTGCGCACAATTTCCATCATGATGCGCAAACAAAATCCTGCCCCAACGAGGCGTTCGACCATCTCGAGCCCGTTGAGGAGAGGCGACCATCAAAAAAGATGAGGAGCGGGTCGTCTTCTACTTACTTCTCTGCTCAAAGTGTCACCTCTGAGGAGAGAAATTCGGAATATTTTGATACTTTCATGGATTTCTCTGTGGAGAGTCATGAAGTTCAGAAAACTGACACCAGCAGCGGCCTGAGACCTGACGAGGCCAGCTCTAGTTTCAGCTCCAACAGCAGCTCCAGCGGGGCGTCCAGCTCCAGAAGCAGCTGCAGCAGGTCTTCCAACTCCAATACCAGCTCCAACAGCACCTCCAGCAGGACGTCCAGCTCCAGCAGTCTTGAAGGTCAGGAGGTTTAACATCCTTTATCATTTTGACCTTTAAATGATCTCAATAATGTTCATGCTGTGTTCCAACAACATGTGTTAATATAATATGTGTTAATTACTTACTTTAGGTGTATTAGAATCCTTTTACTTAAATTGAGTTAGGAAGAAATATGAAATATTCAAAATAATAGACAAATATTCTGTCAAATTATGAATTAAAATGTCAGCTTTAATCCTCTTGTTGTGTGTTCTCTTCTATAATGTTTATTAATTTTATTTTTTGCAGAAGATATATTGGGCCGCTACAGAATTGTGAAAAAGCTCGGCCAGGGAGGATACGGGACAGTCCTTGAAGCAGTTCGTCTGACGGATGGTCTTGAGGTATATTTTACTCACTACATCTAGCAAAATATTTCTCTCAGTGTCTGTTCAAGTCTGGTTATTGTGTCACATGACATTGAAAAAGTTGAATGACTGTGATGATTTGAGCTCAGAGCAAGAATTACTAATGTTTTGTTTTGTGGATCAGGTGGCAATGAAGGTGGTTGTGAAGAGCAGCGACATGGATTACCTCAGCATTGTAAGCAGCTTTCTTGGTTTTTACTTCAAAATTTGTTAATTAGAGCCAAAAATGATTTTAAACATCACTGACAACAAATGTCTTTCCTCTACAGCCTGGTCATCCTACACCCCTTCCGTTAGAGGTTGCTCTAACCATTCTTGCCAACAATGGTCCGACCGTTCCTCAGATAATCCGGATGCTGGAGTGGCAGGAGAGGTCTGACTCCTACATAATGATCTTGGAGCGTCCCTCACCCTGCGAAGACCTATTTGACTTCCTGGAGCGGCACAGAGGAACCCTCAGCGAGGACGTGGCGCGGCACATCATGTGGCAGGTAGTGCAGGCTGCCCATATGTGCTGTCAGCGAGGGGTCCTCCATCGGGACATTAAATTAGAAAACCTCCTGATAAACAAGGAAACTCTGGAAGTGAAACTCATCGACTTTGGCTGCGGTGACCTTCTAAAGACCTCAGCATATACAACATTCTGTGGTATGTATTGTCCTTCAAGTCTGCAGTTTGAGATTTTAATTCTTCAACTCCATATTTTGAACAGCATCAGCTTTCTTACTGTCACTAATGAAGAAAATCTTCTTTTTTCAGGGACTGAAGATTACTGTCCACCTGAATTTAGATCCAGTGGCAGGTACCATGGAAAGGCGGCAACCGTTTGGTCACTGGGGGTTCTCCTGTATGAGCTGCTGTGTGGAGAACCTCCTAAACACAGTGACCTGGACTTGACAGATGAAAGAACTTGGATCAAATCTGGATTGTCAACAGGTGAGCTGGCCATTTATTACAGCAGAGAAAGCCAACTGTAAATCTAAATGACACAGAGGAATAATTCAGTGATGTTCATCAGTTTTGGCCTTCATGTTTCAGCATCATCAAATCTTATTGTTTGGATTGTGATTATTAAAGCAAGTAGATGTAGTTTAGGTAATAATAATCAGACTCTTCCATCTTTCTCCACAGAGTGCTGCCAACTGGTCCAGTCCTGCCTGCAGAGGAGCCCCAGGAAGAGGATCGCTTTGGGGAAACTCAGCAGCCATCGCTGGTTCAAGGTATTCAATTCTACATTTTCTTTCTTGAGCATTTTTATACAGGAGGTGTGTACTAGTGTAACATGAAGACCAACAAATGTGTGTGTTGCTTGTTTCAGGTCACCAGATAAAGAACAACAAGAAGTTCCAGAGCCCTCCATCAAGACGATTATATCATCTGATCTTCTACATCTTCTTGTCATGAGACTCAAATAAATTATTGTTTTATAAACACCGTTGTGCCTGAACGTCCTGTGATGGATTGAGAGAAAATGTGCCTGCAAGAAGCAAACCAGAGCTGATTCTCAACACTAACCCAATTCCAGTGCTGTGTGTCAACACTGTCCTCATCTGTCAACACTTACAGATCCTGACAAAACTGTAGCTGTCTTAACTTTAGCTTTAGTCTCTCCATCCCGAACATGCTTTATAGAGGGACCCTCAAGAGCACAGGTGTCAAATCCAGTTTGTGTAGGGCCGCAGCTCTGCTCAGTTTAGTTCCAACCCTGCTTCAACACACTTACCTGTGGGTTTCTCACAAGCCTGAGAGACTCAATGAGTTTGATCAGGTGAGTTTAATCAGGGTTAAAGCTAAACTGTGCAGAGCTGCGGCCCTCAAGGAACTGGATTTGACACCTGTGCTCAAGAGGATCCTGAGCAGCTGCATCAACTGAACTACCTCCAAACACATGCACTAGGAACTGTGTTTACTGATAAATGTAATGTTTCTGCTTCGGTTTCTGCTTCTGAATTGTTTAATGCACTTTAATGTCTGTCTTGCACTGTTTGCACCAGGTTGCACTTTACATCATCAGGTAGTTTACTCTTTAACCCTTGGTTCTGAGGTGTTTTTTGTTGTTTGTGTGTCTCCTACTGTTTTGTGTAGTTGTGTGTGTTTTTTATGTGGTAACTGGATAAACATGGTCTCATTTCACTGTGTACTGTTGAGATGACAATAAAGCTCTTTGCACTTGAACTTGCTCATCTCACTGTCTCAGCAGTCATGGTTTTAAAACAGTGCCTGCTGCAAGGTTATTTTAGTAAACAAAGACAGAAAGTAGTGGTCAAACAACTTTTACATGAACTGAAAAGAAATCAGAATAAATTAAAAACACAAATTAAATGAAACAACAACAGTTACTGAAAAACAAACTGAAATACAATTATTCACTCACTCATTCATTTTCCTTCAACTTCAAATCAGGGGTTGCCACAGTGGAGTTAACTGCCAACTATTCCAGCATGTTTTATGTTTTACAAAGCAGCCGCAACTCAGTATTGGGAAACACCCATACATTCTTGCATTCACACACACACTACAACCAATTTTGTTTATCCACAGTTCACCTATAGCACATGACTTTGGATTCTGGGGGAAACTGTAGCCCCCAGAGGAAACATATGGAGAACATGCAAACTCCACACAATTCCAAAATGATGATTTTACAGACAAACACATCAGTCAAATGTGTGTCTATGTACATTAAACATCTGTTCTATCTTTTCTTTAAGCTCTCTGCCAAAAACATACAAACTAGACATGTTTAAATGCAGATAAACATATAAAGTTATCTGAAGAAGTTTCTCTGAATTCTTTCATAAATTCAAGTTCAAAAATAAAGAATTTGTGGTTTTGGGATCAGTGTTTGTTAAAACAATAATTTTATTTTTATTAGCCAGAGCCATATCACCCTGCAGCCCAAGACCGGTTACTCACTGACACTAAAGCTAAGCAGGGCTGAGCCTGGTCAGTACCTGGATGGGAGACCACATGGGAAAACTAAGTTGCTGTTGGAAGTGTTTTTAGTGAGGCCAGCAGGGGGCGCTCAACCTATGGTCTGTTTGAGGTTAATGCCCCAGTAAATTGAAGGGGGCACTATACTTTCCTTGAGCGCTGTCTTTTGAATGGGACACCAAGGTCCTGGTCCTAATTAGGTTATAGGTTAGGTATTAGGTTAGGTCAGTGGTTCTCAAACGTTTTTCATCAAGTACCACCTCAGAAAAAAATGGTCTCTCCAAGTACCACCAAAATGAGCAGTATTGAAATACAGTAGTGCAGTAGGACCAGTAAAGCAGCTACAACTCTGCACAGTTAAAAAGTGTGGCAGAATACATCAGAAATATAGGCTGTATGTCATATATGACATATTATATACATAAATTTTTATCAATTTTGAAATGTGTATAGCATGTACATGACATATTTCATTCCTCCGAGTACCACTAGAAGGAAGACTGCGTACCACTAGTGGTACACGTACCACAGTTTGAGAACCACTGGGTTAGGTCATTGTATAATGATGGTTTGTTCTGTAGACTGTCAAATAAAAATGCTTAAAGGGGTTAATAATTTTGTCCTTAAAATGGGGTTTAAAAAATGTAAAACTTATTTTCTGGACATTATTCAAATTATGTTTAATAAAGTGAATTAGCATATTTTATTTACTTGCACTTTCAAAATGACACACAATACAATCCTCTGTGGTCATCAAAAATCCCATGGCACTACTTGCAAGGAGTAGGGGTGTAACCCCGGTGTCCTGACCAAATTCCCTCTATTGGCCCTTACCCATCATGGCCCAATCATCTCCATCCACTGAATTGGCTTTATCACTGTCTCTCCACTAGTAAGCACACTGGCGCCGTTGTCCTGTGGCTGCCGATGCATCATCCAAGTGGATGCTGCACACTGATGGTGGTGTGGAGAGAACCCCCTTATGATTGTGAAGCACTTTGGGTGTATGGCCATACACGATAAATGCGCAATATAAATACACATAACATTACATTACAAAGATGTTTGCACAAGAGTTTATGTAAATGAGCAAACACTAAACTTTGCTCTGGTCGACACTGTATGTGTTTACTTTCTCTGTAAAACTAAAACTACTAAACAAAATTAAAACTAAAAAAACTTAATCTAAAATAAAAATAGCATTAAAATAACAACGCGTACAGACAGGAGGTGGAGCGGCTGGCTTTATGGTGCAGATACAACAACCTGGAGCTGAACATGCTCAAAATGGAGATGATAGTGAAATTTAGGAGAAACCCCCCTGCACTCCCCCCACTCACCATCATGAACAGCACTGTGGCTGCAGTAGAGTCATTCAGGTTCCTGGGCACCACCATCTCTCAAGATTTGAAGTTGGACATTCACCCAGACTCTACTGTGAAGAAAGCCCAGCAGAGACTGTACTTCCTTCGTCAGCTGATGAAGTTTAGCCTGCCACAGGAGCTGCTCGTATTCGGCTGTCATCTCTGCACTTCAATCACCGTCTGGTTCGGCTCAGCTGCCAAAACCGACCTCCGTTGACTACAGCGAATAGTCCGGACTCCTGAACGTGTCACTGGCACTACCTTTCCTACACTTCAAAAACAGTACTCTTCCAGAATGAGTAAAAGGGCTCGCAAAATCACTCTGGATGCCTCGCACCCAGCACACTTCCTGTTTGAACTGTTACCGTCTGGTCGGCGCTTCAGAGCACCAAGCAAAAAAACAGCCAGACACAGGAAAAAGTTTCTTTCCTCAGGCCATCTACCTCATGAACAGTTTAATATTTCCCTACTGTGCAATAAACATGCAATACTTTACTTGTACACAGCACCTTATATCAATATACAATGCAATACTTTCTACATTCGCATGTGCACCAGCACCGTATAACCTGTATATTTATAACAAATCTGTACATACTATTCAACATCCAGATTCCTTGACTTACTGCATCTTTGTTTAATGTTTATCGTCTTTCTTTTCATATTTATTTTGTGTTGTCACTTGTCACTTTTTGTACACTGGAAGTTTCTGTAGCCAAAACAAATTCCTTGTGTGTGTGAAGCACATTTGACAATAAAACTGATTCTGATTCTGATAAAAGGCAAAACCACAATAACTTTGGCCTATTGTAGCCAATATTGCTATAAAGAGTTTAAAAATGTGTTTTTTTTTCTGAGCCTAGAGGACAAAACATTAAAATTGCTGTAACATTTTATACTCAGGGCAAATCTGTGTACTTGCCTTTACTGTATACTATATGCTATAAAAGAGTGTTTGCGCTTATATACTTAGGTTTACGTTGAGATTTTATGCGCGCCTCTGGTACAGTTATTACGTCAGGGAAATGAGACAAGCCCAGCCCACTCGTCTCCAACATCAACAACGGACAACGTGCAAAACAAAATCTCAGGTCACAAACGACAAATAAATTCGTAGATAATGTTTAATATTTAATTGAACCGATAAACCTTCTATTACACGAATTGAAAGGATGGATCCGGAAGCAAAGGTTTGTTTCTTGCTTTAGTAAGAAGACTCGTATTCTGTAACATACTTTTAGTTTGTTCTGTAACATACTGTTAACCCACAAATTTAAAACAAAACGAACTTTAATGTTGTATGTGTATTGTCTTATACACATATTGTTAAGTGTAGGTTTCCAGCTCAAGGAGAAGAGATCTTCCTCCAATTCCTCAAGGACAGCGGGTATGTCTGTGGTAACGTTATACACTCACCGGCCACTTTATTAGGTACACCTGTCCAACTGCTGGTTAACGCAAATTTCTAGTCAGTCACTCAGCAACTCAATGGATTTAGGCATGTAGATATGGTAAAGACCACAGGTTGGTCTGAGTATTTCAGAAACCCTCATAATATAACATATTGATCCATTCCACTAATTTTTCTCCAAAACCCATTTCTATCTGTGTTTGTTCTAAAAAATAGCCATTCAACTCTATCGAAGGCTTTCTCAGCATCAATACTGAAAAGCACTGCATTCTTTTTACTTTTTACTGCTATTGATTGTAAATTTTGTCTTTCTTACGTTGTTGGTTCCATGTTTGTTTTAAATAAACCCAGTTTGATCTGGTTTTATTACATTTATACAATTTTGAATTCGTTTCGCTAATATAGATGTTAATATTTTATAATCAACACACAGAAGACTGAAAGGGCGATAACTATTACATTGCATAGGATTTTTACCTTCCTTATACAATACTGAAATTATGAAAAATATCAGTCTTTAATCATGTTTTACATTTTAAATGTGTGAATTAAACATTAAACATTCAGTGAATCAAACTGCACACAACCCAAGCAAAAATAATTCATTTTAATTGATATTTTTGTAGGGATGCGCTGATACAATTTTTTTGGAACCGATCTGATCTCGATACCAAAATTATCGACCGATACCGATCCCGACACTGTTTTTTACAGCATAATACAGTTTCTATTGTTCTCAAATATCTCAAGTTTCTATAGATAAAGTCAAATAATATATCTTATTTAAAAATAACAGTATTTAATATCAGCCCTCTAAGCCCTTATAATAGGCTACCTTCATGGCTTTTGTTGGCTTATAAATTACACACAATATAGCACATGCGCAAGATCGGGTTTAGATCGGTACCAGCTGGCCGATACCCAATCCAGCAAAAATATGCGGTATCGAACCGATATCCAATCCAAGTATCAGGGTCGGTGCATCCCTACATTTTTGCATTTATGTAGAAAATCCTTCATTGTGGATATGACATCTCTCCATTACGGATGTGAAACTGGCACTTGTGTGATTTTGGTAAATGAAATAAAATTATTTGAAATTGTCGACAGATATCTTTGAGTATTTTTACAGTATTGTAAAACACAGGCCTACACAAACAGCTTAGAATAAATTTAGCAAATTTGTTGAAAACTTTTCATAGCAACATTGACATCATTTGCATGAATTTGATCGCATATTCATGTTTATCAACAGAATTAATGAAGCAAGACTACATTCTAATAATATACAATATAATTTTGACTAATATAATAATATCAATTCACGAACAGTAAGCAAAAAAGTATTTCTTACATCTAAACCTGGTCCATACATAGCCAGTTCCAGAATGGCCATTTTTCTAATATTTATGTCTTCTAAAAATATTGTAAAAAACGTTGTGTATTTTGAGCGTCTTAAAGGGATAGTTCTTAAAAAAACAAAACAAAAAACTCTCTATGTACTCATCCTAAAGTGCTTTCAAACATTTATGAGCTTCCTTATAATGTTGAACGCACAAGAAGATATTTGAGGTAGAAATGAATATTATGGAACTCCCGTTTCCAACATTTTTCAAAACATCTTCTCTTGTGTTCAACAGAAGAAAAGACCTTTTAGGAAAGTAAATGGTGACAGATATCTTGAGTGAGTCTTGGGCGAGCGATATCTTTAAAACGCTTGCAAAGTTCTGTTCCTATGCTTAAAAATATGTAATTTAAAAAATTTAGTTTTCTTTATCTGTTCTGGGTCAAAAAAAAAAACCCAATTGTAACATAAGAGAATGGCTATGTGTTTTTGTGTTATATCCTAAATATATTATAATAAAAAAGCAGTTCTTCTAAATTTTAATAGCATTGCACAATCACTGTTTTTATTGCATTTATAATCAAATAAATGCAGCCTATATCTAGATAAAGGCTGCATGTTTATGTCAGAAGGTTGAATAACACTATTTGATCTCCTGAGTAGCTCCTCCTTTACATAATCCTGCTCTTGGCAGATGCCCGTCTCAGATTTAGACTTCCATTAATCCTCGCTTTAAGCACACAAAGATGTTTGTGTGTACATGGGCAAATGTCCACGTTTCTTCCATTGTCTTTCTTCTGTACTCTTGAGAGCAATGGCCAGAAGGGCAATGGTAAGCTTTATAAGTCACAATAAATAGACAGCTTGACTCGAGCGTTTTTGTATAATCTAATGTTAGCTTTTATCATTTCAGCGGACACCTCGAGCACTGCCGTCTATGCCAAGGTAAGATCACCTTTCTTATTAGATGTTGTTTGTTGTAGTCTATAAAGGATAATGAAGGGCTGAGTCTTGTTTCTTTCCTCTTTCTTCATTATGTCTTCAAACACGCAGTCAAGACACAGCAGGTGAGTGTTTCTCATAGAGTGTTTCTTTCTTATTGGAATGAAGTGTCAAATTATCTCATTCATGTTATGTGTTTGTGTAGGTATTAGTGTGTTATGAAATGTCTTTAGGCCTTGTCTATTGTTCAAAATGTTTGTTGTGCTTGTGGCTGTTTTTGCCCCATTGACTTCCATTATAATGACATTTTTGATTTTTGGAGTTTTTTTTCCTTTTTGGGAAGAGGTCAATCTTTTCATTTTTACTGTTGATCATCAGTTGGCAGCATTAACCCTTTACATAGACATGTGCAAAAAAGTTTCCAACCTTTATATGGAGTTCTATGAAGTAAAACAACAAATTATATTGTGCATGCATAAACACACTTCCTATGTTTACCATGGCCTGAGAGCTCAGCTGCTTATTATTTTCTCAAACATATCAAGGCTTCCCGAGGCCTCCTCCCGGTGGGACAAGTCTTGAACATCTCCCTAGGTAGGCGTCCAGGAGGCATTTAAAACAGATGCCTGGGCCACCTCAGCTGACTTCCCTCGATGTGGAGGAGCAGCGGCTCTACTTTGAGCTCCTCCAAGTGAGAGAGCTCCTCACCCTGTCTATAAGGGTGTGCCCTGCCACCCTGCAAAAGAAACTCATTTCGGCCGCTTGTGTCCAAGATCTTGTCCTTTCGGTCATGACCCAAAGCTCATAAACGTAGGTGATGGTAGGAACGTAGATTGACCGGTAAATTTGCCTTTCGGCTGAGCTCCTTCTTTACCATAATGCAGGGGTTCCCAAACTTTTCAGGCCGTGACCCCCAAAATGACAATGCCAGTGAGTCGCGACCCCCAATATATTCTGAGGTGGTTATAAATACAGAAACCTTGCATGCAATGGCGCACACACACCAATGGACCCAAGTCTATTCTTCTTTTAATTTTTTTAATGTATGAGAGCTGTAAATGGGCAACAAAGTTTTACCAGGTGTTATGAAATCTGCTGCATCTGACACTATTGCTGTGTCTTTAATATAATGCAATTATCCCAGGGGTTGCAATCCAATAGAAGTAGTAACTATAAGCTACCATAGTGACTATATGGTATAAACGACTATTTTTTTCTCTTCAGTAGGTTATGGATAAAATATGGTAATTCTTATGATTTAATAAAAATAAATAGATTTTTGGAAATCACCAGGCGACCCCCCTTCATTGTCCCGCGACCCCTCGGGGGGTCCCGACCCACACTTTGAGAACCATTGCCATAATGGACTGATACATCCACCAGATTACTGCTGCCACTGCACCAATCCGCCTGTCAATCTCACATTCCATGCTTCTCTACCTCGTGAACAAAGCCCCAAGATACTTGAACTCCTCCACCTAGGGTAAAGACTTTCCTTTAACCTGGAGATGGCAAACCACCTTTTACTGTTGGACCACCAATAGCCTCGGACTTGGAGGTGCTGATTCTCATTACAGCCGCGTCACACTCTGTACATAAGGAATTGTTCACCCAAAACTAATAATTCTGTTTAACACAAGAAGAAGATATTTTGAAGACATGTCAACTGTTGATTTCCATAGTGTTTGTTTTTCATACTATGTAAGTCAATGGTTACCGGTTTTCAGCTTTTTTCCAAAATATCTTCATTTGTGTTCAACAGAAGAAAGAAATTGATGAAGGTTTAAAAGCATCTCAGGAAGAGTAAATAGTGAGCTAATTTTAATGTTTGGGTAAACTATCCCTTTAAGTATTTTATTTTATTTTTGTCAGGTAAAATGTTATTTTGCTTAATGAAGCTCTTCTGTTCATCACAGAAGAAATGCCTGCTCCAAAAAGTAGGAAAAAGAAGGCCAAAAGAGATGTGGAGAGTGTGGACGAACCTGATGGTAAGAAATAAATACATCCTGTAGAGATCATTTACAGTTTGAACCCAAATTAGTGAGCAGTCTGTGAGATGAAGAAGAGATGGAGTCAGAGATTCATATAAATAAAGTTTACTGAAGACAGTTTGCAGGTTCATCAGCAGAAGCCAGCTTTAACACTCACAATCAATTCCTAGGCCGCTCTGACTTACAGTACAGCAACCATATTCTCTGCACAAGAGCAGAAAGGGTGTGATTCAGGTAAAAGGTTCTGATTGGTTAAAGCAAAGATTCTATTCTTAATATGTACATCAATGCAGGGTTGTATCTGAGTTCAGATACGGATGGCGACAGAAGGCTTGGTTCAGACTATTAAGAGCTAATTTCAGACCTGTAGGACTGACCTATCGGATGCATATACACATGCAAGAGACAATCTGTTATAAAAAGTAAAAAGTACAGGCTGTTTTTTACTGCAAGTTACATTCATTCAATATTTTATTTCAAAATACTTAAAATGTCACTGTTGAATTTTTCACACCAGAAGATGAGAGAGCAGATGCCAGGGCCCTTTCAATGCTATTCAAAAGCATGGAGCAATTGGGAATCACAAATATCTTAAATATACCATTAAACTAAACATTTTACATGGCATTTCTGTGTGGAGTTTGCATGTTCTCCCCGTGTCCACGTGGGTTTCCTCCAGGTGCTCTGGTTTCCCCCACAGTCCAAAGACATGTGGCATAAGTAAATTGAGTAAACAAAATTGGCTGTAGTGTATGAGTGTGAGTGCGAGAGTGTATGGGTGTTTCCCAGTACTGGGTTGCGGGTGGAAGAGCATCCGCTGCGTAAAACATATGCCGGAATAGTTGGCAGTTCATTCCGCTGTAGAGACCTCCAATAAATAAGGGACTAAGCCAAAGAAAAATGTGTGAACAGATGAACATTTTACAGCTTAGGGGATGTAAACAGCATACATGATCAGAAATAATGGGATGTTTTGTCATGTGGGGAATGTTGTTCAATCAAAACAAATAGTCCCATCACATAAGTTTGTTTTCCCTAGTAGTTTTTTGCACTTGTTTTTTTTTCTAATTTTAATTATATCAATAAATCAATTTCTGTTGGCGGTATATCTGTAGAAGATTTCTGCAGTTTCAGGGTATGGTTTATGCCTCATTATTATTATGTTTGCCCTTAAATAGATTGTTTAAACCTCTATCATCTACGTCTTTTAAATCTGTTTCAGTTCTTTCTTCTGTTAAAGACAAAATTGAAGAATATGGAGAAAAACAGCTGTGGACTTTTATAGTATTTTTTCTGCTATGGATGTCAATGTTTTTTTTAATTGCTTGCTTTATATTCAACAGAAAAAAGAAATTTAAGTTTAGAACCCCTTGAGTATGAGGAAATGGTGAGGAAATCTAGCTCTGGACTTTTTTACTCTATATTGATCTAAGAGCCAATCACACAGCAGAAATGTGTAACATGGGTAATCTAAAAGTGTGTTGACATTAGAGATGTACAGTATTTTCAGCCACCGAAAATTTCATTCATTCATTTTCTTGTCGGCTTAGTCCCTTTATTAATCCGGGGTCCCCACAGCGAAATGAACTGCCAACTTATCCAGCAAGTTTTTACACAGCGGATGCCCTTCCAGCTGCAGCCCATCTCTGGGAAACATCCACACACACATTCACACACACACACACTCATACACTACGGACAATTTGGCCTACCCAATTTACCTGTACCGCATGTCTTTGGACTGTGGGGGAAACCGGAGCACCCGGAGGAAACCCACGTGAAGGCAGGGAGAACATGCAAACTCCACACAGAAATGCCAACTGAGCCGAGGTTCGAACCAGCGACCTTCTCGCTGTGAGGCGACAGAACTACCCACTGCGCCACTGCCTCGCCCCCACCGAAAATGTATCGCCCGAAAATAGGTTACGCCATTTAATGGACCTACTCGTTTTTGTTCCTTCAGTCATTGTTAGGGTACTCTTTTAAATTTGGAAGCATGAACAACTTTGAAATATATATCATTATCATTCTATATAAAAAATAATTTTCGAGATGCCATTTTTGTCGTTATCGCCCAACCCTACACCATATACAGGTGTTCTTTATGTAATAAGGTGGCTGTATCACTTTTGTAGATGGTGGAATGGAAATGGGAGGCCTCGCCAGTCGCAGACAATCTGAATGTCCGGAGCCGTTGACCCCGGAGCCTCTGGACAATCCGCCACAAAGGAGGAAAAAGAAGAAGAAAGCTCAAGCCATCGGTAGAAATATTGTTCATTTGCGTGTTCTCTTCTTGTCACCTGCCTGGGCTATAGGGTCATGAATTTATGAATGCGTATATCCCCAAAATAATGGCCGGTTTGCTCTGATTTCAGATGCGGAGGGAGATCAGACAGACCTGGTGTCAAATGGAGATACATTGGATCAGAATACTGACGAAGAAGTGACACGCAAACCGAAAAAGAGGAAGTAAGTCGCTTTCTTACCTGGATGTTAGGATGAAAGTGAAGTTACAGTATTGGTTATCAGAGTGAACTGGATTGTCAAAAATGATTAATATAATAAGCAGGATAGTCCAAATAGTCCACTGAGAATTGATTTGATGGTAGTGGTCTGCTGTTGCTTGTTCATATATGAGTGACAGGTTGATCCCACCCTCTTGCTAAAAGCAGTGGTTCTTCAGGTGGTTTGTTTAGCCCACTCACCTCTGTAAAGCACACTTCATAAATAATATTTCATTTATTTATTTATTTATTTTAGATTGGAATGATTGCAAGAGTGTGATGCAAAACTGGTGCAAGTGTTGATTAATTTGTTACAGAGGGAAAACAGTGTGTTTTCTACAGGTGGTTTGTCAAGTCCACTCACCTGTGTGAGGCACACTCAGAATTGCATGATGTTTTGAGGTTGTCGTGTAATGTGGTGGGGGGAGAAGAGGGGGTCCTGGATTTGTTCACAGAGGTTCAGGTGATCATGCAGGAGAGGGATTTTTAGTTGTCGTTTGAATGATACTAGCGAATTTGCAGTCCGTGTGGGAAGATCATTCCACCAGCAGGGAACGTTGAATGAAAAGGTTTTGGAAAGTGATCGTTTTATGAGCAGCAGGGTTACCCTCGCCTGCTTAAAACTGGTTGTTACAAGTGGGAGGGAAAGTATTTTTTATTAAAGGTTACAAAGTCACTTGAATTTAAAAGGAATTGTAATAATTAGTGAACAGACTCATGACTCGGCCCATGGAATATGCGCGCACAGAAATCGGCTGATTTTTAGCCCATCGTTGAGTCTGTTTATTTACTTGTGTAAATTTATATTTATTCAGTTTTAAAATAAATTCCAGTACTATAATTGACTAATATGAAAATGTTTATATGATTTATTTATAATACAGTTTGTAAAGTAATATTTTTTGTCTTTTAGTAGATATGTTAGATGAGATATCTGCTTTGTTTACCAAATAAGTGGATCTAATTGGGTTTGCATTGTAAACATTAAATAAAAGTTAAAAAGGTTTTATTTTTTTATTTCATATGTTAAGTTTTTTTTTAATTACGATACTCCCAAAATCATTCCGCATTAATCCACAGATTTTTTACAAAATTCTGTGCTGAAATAGCAAAATATTTTCTCTCCAGCCCCACTTATGACTTTAAACTGTTTAGAGATTTTAGATTTTGCATCTGTTTTGTATGTTGGAATTTTTTAAAGCTCTCTAGATCTAATTAGATGTTAAACTAACACTGTTCTGAATCTCCAGGGTGAAACCTAAAGTTACAGAAACGCAGTCCAACAATGAACTGGACGTAGAGGATGATGATGTCATCACGGACCCCCAGTCACCCATTCCTCAGCATTCCTTGTTCTCGGCTCCTCAGGGGCCGAGTCAGCCTGTGGGGAAGGTGTTTGTGGAGAAGAGTCGTGAGTTTCAACTCATTTGATTTGTCTACAAAGGAAAAGTATAAAGGGCCAAAATAAAAAATTGCTGTATATTAACTTATCCTCTGATCACTTTTTATACTCAACAGTACATTCGAGAAGACTTTTAGCTTAAATAATTGTCCTTGGTTATTCATTAAATGCAATTTAGTGGATACTGGTACTTTGTGCATCAAAAAACAAACAAACATGACACTCATTCCAAAAGGCAAAATAATGCAAAGTTTTTTTTAAGCAATTAGTATCAATATGTTAGTCTTCACATTATTTGTAATCTAGTGTGCTCCAAAACAGTGACAAAATTCACATTTAGAAGATACAAGCATTCAAATCTTCAGGTTTGTCACTTGTTTTTTTTTCTCATCACCTCATACTTCAGTCTCTCATCAATCTCTGACCAATCAAATGCTCTATAGCACAGGTGTCAAACTCAGTTCCAAAAGGGCCGCAGCTCTGCACAGTTTAGTTGCAACCCTAATTAAACACACCTGATTAAACTAATTGAGTCCTTCAGGCTTGTTTGAAACCTACAGGTAAGTGTGTTGGAGCAGGGTTGGAACTAAACTGTGCAGGGCTTCGGCCCTCCAGGAATTGAGTTTGACACCCCTGCTCTATAGTATCTGACATGTCCTGCCCTCTTTAAGAAACTTTTGCTGAATGCTGAAATAATTTATTCACGTCAAAGAGTGTTTAAACCGAGGGTTCACATAAACACTTATAAATATGAGAAAATAACTTACGGTAGCTTAAAAAAACACCTAATTTGATTTAGTTGAGATTTCGTCATACATTAAATAAAAATGTACAATTAAAAGCACTTCAGTTGACTTTTATATATGACAGGGAACATGTGATGCTAATTGTTGATTAGTTTATTGTCAAACTATTAAAAGCACTAACAGAGTTGACATGTTCCACCATTTTGTGCTCTATAACTCAGATGGCACATCTAAAACAGAATCTTTATGTGTTTTCACCATAACCTTTTATTCATTTCCTGTTCCGGCATATGTTTTACGCCGCTGATGTCCTTCCAGCTGCAACCCAGTACTGGGAAACACCCAAAAACTTTCACATTCACACATGCACTCATACACTATGGCCAATTTACTTCATCCAATTCACCTATAGTGCATGTCTTTGGACTGTGGGGAGAGACTGGAGCATCCAGAGGAAACCTGCGCGAACATGGGGAGAACATGCCACCTCCTGAAAGTTAATCACAACAGTATAAACTTTAATTCACACAGACTTGGCAAACGGTCTTGAGCACGGGCTGAACTATGCCTTTAAGACACAACTTTTGACACCTAAACACTTAGGTGTATGTTTGTGTAAGTTGTTCCAGTGCCTCTATTCTGCAGGTTGTGTAACTGTTTGTTTGACTGCAGGACGTTTTCAAGCGGCTGATCGAGTGGAGCAGTGGAAGCCCAGCGGTCCGATCGAGCAGAGCATTATGGACATCCGCTCAATGTGGACCACCAGAGACGTCTCCATGAGAGTACACAGCGGCTTCAGGTGTCACCCCTCAGCATTTCCTGACATTTAACTTTCATTCATATTTAGTCAGAGCTGTGCTGTTGCTTTAGAAATAGCAAATAGCAATAGTTACATTTGAAGTTTTTAGCCCTTCTGAATTATTAGCCCCCTGTATATTTTTTTCCATTTAATGGAAAGATTTTTTCAACACATTTCTAAACTTAATAGTTTTAATAACTAGTTTTTTTAAATCATTTTAATAATTTTATCCTGAAAGTATTCTTAGCACTTTTCCACATATTTTTATGTCACAGCCTTATTCCAAATTGGATTAAATTAATTTATTTTCTCAAAATTCTACACACAATAAACATTTATTAAAAAAAACAAATTTATTAAAAATAAAAAAGCTGAACAATGTCATGCACATTAGGATTCACAGCGTTTGCTCAATACTTTGTTAATGCACTTTTGGCAGCAATTAGAGCCTCACCTCTTTTTGAATATGATGCCACTAGCTTGGCACACCTGTCTTTCGGAATTTTGCCCATTCCTCTGGGAAGAGACGGTGTACAGCAATATTCAGATCTCTCCAGAGATGTTCAATAGGATCTGGGCTCTGGCTGGACCTTTTAAGGAAATTCATCGAGATGTTTTAAGCCACTCCATTGATATTTAGGCAGTGTGCTTTGGGTCATTGTTCTGCTGGAAGATGAACCGTCGCCCCAGTCTGAGGTCAAGAGCACTCTGAAGCAGGTTTTCATTCAGCATGTCTCTGTACATTGCTGCATTCATCTTTCCCTCTATCCGGACTAGTCCTCCAGTTCCTGCTGCTGAAAAACATCCCCACTGCATGATGCTGCCACCACCATGCTTCACTGTAGTGATGATATTAGCCTGGTGATGAGCGGTGCCTGATTTTCTTTAAACATAACGCCTGCCAATCACTCCAACAAGTTCAGTTTTGGTCTCATCAGACCAGAGAATTTTGTTTCTTACGGTCGGAGAGTCCTTCAGATGCCTTTTGGCAAATTCCAGGCAGGTAGTGGTTCCGTCTGGCCACTCTACCACACAGGCCTGATTGGTGGATTGCTGAACAGATGGTTGTCCCTCTGTAAGGTTCTCCTTTCTCCACAGAAGAACACTGGAGCTCAGAGTGACTATCGGGTTATTTATCACCTCCCTGACTAAGACCCTTCTCCCGGATTATTCAGCTTAGATAGCAAGCCAGCTCTAGGAAGAGTCCTAGTGGCTCCATGCATCTTCTACTTACGGATAATGGAGCCCACTGTTCTCATTGGAACTTTCAGAGCAGCAGAATTTTTCTGTAAGCTTCCTCAGCCTTGTGCCTCGAAGCAATCCTGTCTAGGAGGTCTACAGACAATTCCTTTGTCTTCATGCTTGGTTTGTGCTTTGACATGCACTGTCAACCCTGGGACCTTATATAGACAGGTGTATGCCTCAAATCATGTCCAATCAACTGAATTTACCACAAGTGAACTCCAATTAAGCTGCTAAAAAATCTCAAGAATGATCAGTGGAAACAGAATGTACCTGAGCTCAATTTAGAGCAGGGATCATCAACCCTGTTCCTGGAGAGCTACCTTCCTGCAGAATTCAGTCCCAACCCTGATCAAATACACCTGAACCAATTAATAGTACATAAAGCTGTACTTGATAGTTACAAACAGGTGTGTTTGGTCAGGGTTGCAACTAAAATCTGCAGGAAGGTAGCTCTCCAGGAACAGGGTTGGTGACCCCTGATTTAGAGCTTCACGGCAAAAGCTGTGAATACTTATGTACATGTGATTTTTCAGCTTTTTTATTTTTAATAAATTTATAACAATTTCAAAAAATCTTTTTTCACATTGTCATTATGGGATATTGTGTGTAGAATGGTAAGGAAAAGAATGAATTTAATCCATTTTGGAATAAAGCTGTAACATAAACAAACGTGGAAAAAGTGAAGCGCTATGAATACTGTAATAAATAACGGTAATGCTTCAATTTAAGTCACAAATCACAATATTAAGAAACTATTAACTAACTTTAACCACTAATTAACTGCTTATTATTAGTTAGTAAAACAAATTTAACAAATGAGTCAAACTGTTTTTGAAATTGCAATGAAAATAATTAAAGAATCGTAATTTTGCTATACTTGTATCCTTCGTTGCACTCCGCAGGGTGATTGGTCTGTTCTCTCATGGTTTTCTGGCTGGTTATGCGGTGTGGAACATCATAGTGGTGTATGTGTTGGCAGGGGATCAGATGAGCTCTCTGTCTAATCTGCTGCAGCAGTTTCACACACTGGCGTATCCTGCCCAGTCCCTGCTGTACCTGCTGCTCGCTCTCAGCACAGTCTCTGCCTTTGACAGGTCACATTCACAATACAAATGCATTCATGATACAAATACTAGAATACTGTCTGAGTCCTTCACATCCAACACGAGTGCTTGTTTTTCTGCTAACAGGGTCAATCTAGCCAAAGCCCCAGCCGCTATGAGGAGTTTACTGAGACTGAGTCCTGTAGCACTCGCCTCTGTCTGTGAGTTGATCTTCGTCTGTGAATTTTTTTTCTTAAAAAAAAACCTTTATGTGTAAAAAAAAAAAAAAAAAAAGCAGTCAGTTTAGGGATGTTCTGATACTCTTTCTCCGTTCCCGATACCTGAGCTCAGGGCCGATATCATGGATTTTTCTTCAAATTAACAAACTGTTTAGTTTATGTACTCATAAAAAAGAGCAGTCATCTTAGTATGGTGGCCGGGAAGTGCAAAACAACATTAGTTGAGTTGAAACACTTTTACAAAGCTCCAGACAAATTTACATTTTGGAAAACATTTTTACCTGTCATAAGACACAATTACATAGGAAAAACACTTTTACCAAAGACAAAATAAATGTACATTTTAGAAAAACACTTTTAAAACAGGGTGTCTGCGGGATTGTAAAAGGTAGTAAATGAATTTAGCCGAAATTAAGGCCATTAAAAAGTATTAAAAAGTAATAAACGTCATCTGAGGTATTAAATTTTCGAGCCCAGTTGTTTAGATAATTCTCAATTTGTGTCAAGTGTAGGCCTATATAAGAAAAAGTAAAATATCATCCAAAATAAAACAGCTTACTTGTTTGTATTCATCAAGCAAGCCTTAAATTGCCCAGAGACTTAAGAAAATTCATTCAATTCCAAACCTTTGCTAAGTATTTTGAGTATATCTTTTCTCTCCTCCAGTCTACTTTTCAGCTCTTGTGTTATCATTAAGCCAGCAGATGACGAGTGATCGCATCAACCTCTACAAGTACTCCAGCTATAACACTACTCTCTGGTAAGACGTCTCTCTCAGTAGAGCTTGCTGGGTAAATGCTGGACAGAATAGTAAGAGTCGAGTTGTGTTTGTCTTTCCTCAGGCCGCCAGGCTCAGAGAGCAGCATCCTTTACCCCTGGATCACAGTGAATCTGGTGGTCTCTCTGCTGGTCGGCCTGGCCTGGATTCTCATGTCAACAAGTCCAGACATCGACAACACTGAAGGTAAATCCTGGAGGACGTTTAACTTTAGAAAACACACACAAATGCATCGACCGCAAGATGCAACAATGAACAAATCCTCTTTAATTGTTGACATTTGATTTAGTTTAGTGCTAGTTATTGCAAAAAATAAAATATGTCACTGTAAAGATCAAGGAAGTGTGTTTAGATCCCAATTCTATTCTTGTATTCATACCCCTTCCCCTTGGCCCTCAAAAGAGAGTGTAAAGGGCTTCAAAATGTACCCCTAAGAAATAGGACAGCACTTTAACACCTGCACACGTCATCATATGTCATCGCAAGCTCATACTTGATATAAGATCAGACTATCGCGACTGCTGTAGTTATTCCAGTTGTGTTATTTTTTGGTATTTATCTTCAGGAAATCACCGAAGGCAGAGATGTTATGTTATCATAGCGATCTAATGTGGCAATAAGATCGTAACTGTACTGTGCATTTACACAGTGGCCATATTCATCTATGTACAAGAAATCAACATTAATGTTATAGCAGACACTGTAAAAAGGTCATTCACAGTCACTAGACTTTTCTGACAGAGGATTTGAGTGACAGGGAAAGTATGTTGTGGGACTGCTATACAGGAGTTATGATTATGTATTATACACTACCTGACAAAAGCCTTGTTGCTTATTCAAGTTTTAGGAACAACAAATCATAACTTGATTTCTAGTCGATCATTTGGTATCAGAAGTGGCTAATATGAAAGGCAAAGGCCTCTATATTGTTTTAATTTTGCTAAATAAAGTATATGCTAATTCATGCTAGAATCATGTTATATACTATTTCATGACAGGATCAAGTTAACAAAATGGTCATTTATGCTAGAAAGATGCTAATTCATGCTATTTTTATGCTATTTCATTATAGTAAAATGTTAACTTCATGCTAGAGATATGCTAACAACGTGCTAATTTATGTTGGAATCATGTTAACAACATGCTAACAACATGCTAGTTCATGTTAAAATTGTGTTAACAACATGCTAATTCATGTTGGAACTATGCTAACAACATGCTAATTCATGCTAGAATCATGTTAAATGCTATTTCATGATAGTATCAGCTGCGTCCCAAATCGCATACTTATGCACTATTCTACGCCATTTTGTAGTATAAATAGTGTAAGTAGTGCGTTCACACTGAAAACACTAAAAATAATAAGAGCACTTCAATTACCCGGATGATGCACTCATTCAGCCGCTAAAATGAAGTGTGTAATGATGGACACTTCACGCACTCAACGACCGCAGGTTTGCTTACGTAGCGGAAGGGGCGGAGCTATCGGACGCACATGTTGAATAACTTTATTTATTTTGGATAGTGAAAGCAAAATTCTCCGACGAGAGTGATTATAGCGCCTCCCGATGGTGAATGCGGCAATACTCACGGCAGGTTTTATATGATAGTTTGGTCGTTTATTTCAATGATTTGGCAACCGTCAAACGTCATCAGGGAAACGGTTTGAATTTCCGCTTAGTAAAAAAACATTAGTGTGCCATTTGGGACAACACTACATGCATATACTTTCCTGTTGAGTGTGTAAGTGCATAAGTACATAGTGCATGAGTGCATAGTGTATAGTGTGCCATTTGGGACGCAGCTATCATGTTAATGACATGCTAATTCATGCTAGAAACATGCTAACAACATGCTAATTCATGTTGGAACCATGCTAACAACATGCTAATTCATACTATCATGAAATAGCATATAACATGATTCTAGCATCATATTAACAAACTGCTAATTCATGCTAGAAATATGCTAACAACATGTTAATTCATGCTAGAAACATGCTAGCAACATGCTAATTGATGATAGAATCATATTATATGCCATTTAATGATAGTGCTTTGCTCACGACATTTGTCATTGAAATAACACCACAAGTATTTGGCAGATCTGTGTAAAATAAAAGACTGCCGCCACAGCTGAAAAAATTCTAGAGGAAACACTGTATCATGTTAACAACATGGTAATTCATGCTTGAAACACGTTGACAACATGCTAATTATTGATAGAATCATGTTAGATGTGTGCTGTTTCAGGATAGTATTGTTAATGACATGCTAATATGCTGATTAATGCTAGAAACATGCTAACAACATGCTATTTCATGTTAGAAAGATGCTAGCAACATGGTAATTCATGTCGGAATCATGGTAACAACACGCTAATTCATGCTAGAAACAGGCTAGCAACATTCTAGAAACCATGCTAGAAACATGGTAATTTATGTTGGAATGATGTTAACAACATGTTAATTCATACAAGAATCATACTAACACTATGCTAATTTGTGTTAGAAACATGCTAATTCATGCTAGAATCATGTTATTTGGTATTTCATGGTAGTATCATGTTAACAACATGCTAATTCATGCTAGAAACATGCTAAGAACATGGTAATTCATGCTATAATCATGTTAGTTATATGCTGCTTCATGATAGTATTATGTTAATGGCATGCTAATTCATGCTAGAAACATGCTAACAACAAGCTAGTTTATGCAAGAAACATGCTATCAACATGCTATTTTTTTGTCGAAATCATGCTAGCAACATACTAATTCATGCTGACAACATGTTAATTCATAGAAGAATCATGCTAACACCAATGCCAGTTTGTGTTAGAAACATGCTAATTCATGCTAGAAACATCCTAATAACATGCTTATTCATGCTAGAAATATGCTAACAACATGTTAATTCATGCTAGAAATATGCTAACAACATGCTAATTGATGCTAGAATCATATTATATGCTATTTAATGATAGTGCTTTGCTCACGACATTTGTCATTGAAATATGCTAACAACAAGCTAGTTTATGCTAGAAACATGCTACCAACATGCTTATTTGTATCGAATTCATGCTAGCTGCAAACTAATTCATGCTAGAAACATGCTAACAACATGCTAATTCATGTTGGAATCATGCTAACAACATGTTAATTCATAGAAGAATCATCTTAACACCAATGCCAGTTTGTGTTAGAAACATGCAAATTCATGCTAGAAACATCCTAGTAACATGCTAATTTATGCTAGAAACATGCTAACAACATGCTAGTTTATGTTGATAACATGCTTATTTGTTAGAATCATGCTAATTCATGTTAGAATCATGCTAATTCATGCTAGACTCATGCTATTACCAGCCAGACACGTGGATCAACTTTAAAGCTTTTTACTGGCTTGTTTCAGTCTTTAAAGTTGTAAGGTCGTTGACTGCAGGGATCCTAAATATTATTTTAGCCAACTTGATACTTTTTCAAACTATATAAATTACTAACAGGCTTCCCAAGCCACCATTAAGTTTGTCCTCAAACTTTAACATCTAGTTTTATTTGATGTTTGACGTAATCTCAACTGAAACAGGGCGAGAGTAGTCCCTCCTTTTTGTTAAAAAAACTAAAATAAAAATAAAAACAGGCAGTAGCCTTGTGTTTTATCACTGCTCTGCCCGTGAGAGTATTAGATGATCAATTAAATAACAAGGCTTATCAGCAGTCCAACTTAAAATGTTGTGATTGACTAATCTGAATCAAGCATTCCGGCATGAATACAACACGTAACATGCATTTTGTTGTTGTTTTTTTCTCTCTTTCTAGCGTTTTTAATGTCGATGGAAATGGAATATCCAAATTCAGAAGAAAAGGGAAACGTCACTGCATGACATTTTTACTGTATTTTGATACTGTGTCATTGTGTATATATTAGACATGCCAAATGCTTATTTTTAATAAACCGTTCTCTGTCTGATTTATACAAGAACTCATTCATTAGGTGTTGTACTTATCCAACACTGCTAGAGTCTAACGAATAAGTTATAAGTAATTCACTTAAAAAAGGAATTCTTTATTAATCACATCATTTCAATTTTATTTAAATTCATTCATTTTCCTCCGGTTTAGTCCCTTTATTTATGTGGTGTCGCCACAGTGGAATGAACCGCCAACTTATCCAGCGTATGTTTTATGCCAGAGGTGTCCAAACTCAGTCCTGGAGGGCCGGTGTAGTGCAGATTTTTGCTCCAAGTTGCCTCAACACACCTGCAAGGATGTTTCTAGAAAGCCTATAAGAGCTTGATTAGCTAGCCCAGGTGTGTCTGATTGGGGTTAAAACTAAACTTTGCAGGACACCGGCCTCGGCCAGGACCGAGTTTGGACATACCTGTTTTATGCAGATACCCTTTCAGCTGCAACCCAGTACTGGGAAATACCCATGCACACTTTTTCACACACATACACTACGGCCAATTTCATTCTTTCATTTTCGTTTTGATTTAGTCTCTTTATTAATCAGGGGTCACCACAGCAGAATGAACCACCAACTTATCCAGCACATGTTTTATGCAGCAGATGCCCTTCCAGCTGCAAGCCAACACTGGGAAACAATTTAGTTTATTTAATTCACCTATAGCGCATGTTTTTAGAACGCGGGGAAAACATGCAAACTCCACAAATGCCAACTTACCCAGCCGGGGCTCAAATCAGCGACCTTCTTGCTCTGAGGCGACAGTTTTTTAATTACTTTGTTTGATAAATAGTTTCGTTACTCAGTTAATATATACACATCTCAACCCATAGACAATAGAAATTAAATTCTTTCATTTAAATTTGAGTCTTTTAGTTTTGTTAAAAAAAAAATGAACATTTACATTTTCGACAACATTATCAAAACTTTTCAAAGTAATGGTACTATTTCATACATATCTTACATTGACAAATTATCAAATTATCTACAATTGCCAGATAAATCTATCCTCTGTTATGATCTTTTTATGTCTAGGGATGTAACTGCAACAGAAAATAAATGGTTGGTGATGTGCAATGGCTGGAAAAAGAGAAACTCAACTCCTCAAACAGAATGGCTAGAGATTCAAAAACAACAAGGTAAAAAAAAGAAAAAAAAAAAAAAGAGACAAGTTTATTTACAGAAATAAAATGTAACAAAGAAAACAGGGTATTAATTCAGAAGGGGGTAAAGCCAAAACATAACCAAGCCAACTCCTAAGATAATTCTTTTGCTAATCTGAAAAAAAAAAAAAATACATCAACAATCTATAACTCTTTACTGTTACAAACAGGAGAAAATGATTCAAAACAAAAATGGCACCCACCCTCTTACTTAACCCTCAAAATAAATATAAACAAATCAACCTGACTCACTTTTCTTTGGGTGAATTTTTAGATGTTAAGAAGATCATTACTAGTAGAAGATTGACTTCAATAGCCTCAACACAACTGAGCTACTTAAGCTAAAACAAATCGTTAAAGCTCTAGTAAACAACATGTCTGTATGTGGAGAAGAGCTCAGCTGCTGCACCATCTAACCACCACCAACACTGGTTTGCAGTGCAACTCAGGTTAAATACTCTCTCTCTTCTCCCAACAGCCAATCACTGAGAAAGATCCAATGATCACTACCAGGTGGACACAATTACCTGCAGGGAGAGAGAGAGAGAGAATAACACAGGGATGTCCAAACTCGGTCCCGAAGGGCCGTTGTCCTGCTTAGTTTAGCTCCAACTTGCTTT
The DNA here is from genome assembly GCF_052040795.2 of Danio rerio. Classification (NCBI taxonomy): domain Eukaryota; kingdom Metazoa; phylum Chordata; class Actinopteri; order Cypriniformes; family Danionidae; genus Danio; species Danio rerio. The sequence goes on from NC_141026.1 coordinate 10,780,755, forward strand.
AACACACCTGCCAGGAAGTTTCTAGTATATCTAGCAAGAGCTTGATCAGATGATTCAGGTGTCTTTGATTAGGGTTGGAGCTAAACTCTCCTGGACACCAGCCCTCCAGGACTGAGTTTGGACACCCCTGGAATAACAAAACAAAGCACATTGTGCACACTAAAGAAACGTCTCAGGACGTAACACCTCCTTTAGTTGCAAAATACAATTATTCCACAAAATATATTTGTATAACACACACAAAAAATGCAATCACTCTGTTTCTCGTAACTGATTTATACAGAACTGTTGAAATTAAGTAAAGTATTAAGCAAGTATATTATAAGTAACTGTAATTAAATCACATAAAAATGAAAAGGAGGTGGGTAGCACTGTCGCCTCACAGCAAGAAGGTCACTGGTTCAGTCCCCATCTGGGTCTGTGTGGAGTTTGCATGTTCTCCCCATGTCAGTGTGGGTTTTCTGTGTGTGCTCCGGTTTCCCCCCCAAGTCCAAAAACATGTGCTATAGGTGAACTGAATAAGCTAAATTGGCTGTAGTCTATGTGTGTGAATGAGTGTGTATGGATGTTTTCCAGTACTGACTTACAGCTGGAAGGGCATCCGCTGTGTAAAACATGTGCTGGCTAAGTTGGCGGTTCATTCCGCTGTGGTGACTGTTGATGAATAAAGGGACTAAGCAGACGGAAAATGAATGAAAAGGAATCTTTTACTCTAATTTTCAGTAGAGAAGCAATTTAATTACAGTAACTAGTTATTTTGTAAGTAATTACACATAACACTGGTTACCTATTGATTGGATAATAGTATTAATTGTTTGATTTTGGTGCTTATTCAACATTGATAATCCTGCATTTTAAAGGGCTCCTATTTTGATCTTTTATCAAGGTGAAGTCTCCAGAATGTGTCTATGAAGTTTCAGGTAAAATAACCATCAGATCATTTATTAGAGCTTGTTTTTGGGTCAGATTTTAGCTTTTTCTGTCTGTGCCTTTAAATGCAAATGAGCTGGCTCTCCAAAAGTAGGGTACTCTTCAGAAATTTATATTTTGATTAATCATGATAATGCAAATCAAATCACAAATTATTTATTTTTCAAACTTGAATTTAGAAAAGAAGAAATGATGAAGAATTCAGAGAAACTTATTAAATCTTTATTTGCGGTCAAATATGCCTAAAGACAAGGTATAACAGATGTTTAATGAACATAAACATGCATTTGACTGATGTGTCTGTCTGTAAAATCATCATAACAGATATTGTCAGAATAGAGAAAACAGCCAGAATTCCAACCATAAAGAGAGTGCTTATTAAATCTGAAAATGATCATATATTTTAGATTTTTTTTACAGTGTGATCATTTAATTTTACTTTTTAATTTATTCTGATTTCTGTTTCAGTTCATGTAAAAGTTGTTTGACTACTACTTTTAGTCTTTGTTTACTAAAATAACCTTGCAACAGTCACTTTTTTAAAACCATGAAGACAGTGAGATGAGCAAGTTCAAGTGCAAAGAGCTTTATTGTCATCTTAACAGTACACAGTGAAATGAGACCATGTTTATCCAGTTACAACATAAAAACCACACACAACTACACAAAACAGTAGGAGACACACAAACAACACAAAACACCTCAGAACCAAGGGTTAAAGAGTAAACTACCTGATGATGTAAAGTGCAAACAGTGCAAGACAGACATTAAAGTGCATTAAACAATTCAGAAGCAGAAACCGAAGCAGAAACATTACATTTATCAGTAAACACAGTTCCTCTGAATAAGTGCATGTGTTTGGAGGTAGTTCAGTTGATGCAGCTGCTCAGGATCCCCTTGAGCACAGGTGTCAAATCCAGTTCCTTGAGGGCCGCAGCTCTGCACAGTTTAGCTTTAACCCTGATTAAACACACCTGATCAAACTCATTGAGTCTCTCAGGCTTGTGAGAAACCCACAGGTAAGTGTGTTGAAGCAGGGTTGGAACTAAACTGAGCAGAGTTGCGGCCCTACACAAACTGGATTTGACACCTGTGCTCTTGAGGGTCCCTCTATAAAGCATGTTCGGGATGGAGAGACTAAAGCTAAAGTTAAGACAGCTACAGCTTTGTCAGGATCTGTAAGTGTTGACAGATGAGGACAGTGTTGACACACAGCACTGGAATTGGGTTAGTGTTGAGAATCAGCTCTGGTTTGCTTCTTGCAGGCACATTTTCTCCTCAATCCATTACAGGACGTTCAGGCACAACGGTGTTTATAAAACAATAATTTATTTGAGTCTCATGACAAGAAGATGTAGAAGATCAGATGATATAATCGTCTTGATGGAGGGGTCTGGAACTTCTTGTTGTTCTTTATCTGGTGACCTGAAACAAGCAACACACACACATGTTGGTCTCCATGTTACACACACCTCCTGTATAAAAATGCTCAAGAAAGTAAATGTAGAATTGAATACCTTTAACCAGCGATGGCTGCTGAGTTTCCCCAAAGCGATCCTCTTCCTGGGGCTCCTCTGCAGGCAGGACTGGACCAGTTGGCAGCACTCTGTGGAAAAAGATGGAGGAGTCTGATTATTATTACCTGAACTACATCTACTTGCTTTAATAATCACAATCCAAACAATAAGATTTGATGATGCTGAAACATGAAGGCCAAAACTGATGAACATCACTGAATAATTCCTGTGTGTCATTCAGATTTACAGTTTGCTTTCTCTGCTGTAATAAATGGCCAGCTCACCTGTTGACAATCCAGATTTGATCCAAGTTCTTTCGTCTGTCAAGTCCAGGTCACTGTCTTTAGGAGGTTCTCCACACAGCAGCTCATACAGGAGAACCCCCAGTGACCAAACAGTTGCCGCCTTTCCATGGTACCTGCCACTGGATTTAAATTCAGGTGGACAGTAATCTTCAGTCCCTGAAAAAAGATTTTCTTCATTAGTGACAGTAAGAAAGCTGATGCTGTTCAAAATATGGAGTTGAAGAAGTAAAATCTCAAACTGCAGATTTGAAGGACAATACATACCACAGAATGTTGTATATGCTGAGGTCTTTAGAAGGTCACCGCAGCCAAAGTCGATGAGCTTCACTTCCAGAGTTTCCTTGTTTATCAGGAGGTTTTCTAATTTAATGTCCCGATGGAGGACCCCTCGCTGACAGCACATATGGGCAGCCTGCACTACCTGCCTCATGATGTGCCTTGTCATGTTCTCACTGAGGGTTCCTAAGTGCCGCTCCAGAAAATCAAATAGGTCTTCGCAGGGTGAGGGACGCTCCAAGATCATTATGTAGGAGTCAGACCTCTCCTGCCACTCCAGCATCCGGATTATCTGAGGAACGGTCGGACCATTGTTGGCAAGAATGGTTAGAGCAACCTCTAACGGAAGGGGTGTAGGATGACCAGGCTGTAGAGGAAAGACATTTGTTGTCAGTGATGTTTAAAATCATGTTTGGCTCTAATTAACAAATTTTGAAGTAAAAACCAAGAGAGCTGCTTACAATGCTGAGGTAATCCATGTCACTGCTCTTCATGACCACCTTCATTGCCACCTGATCCACAAAACAAAACATTAGTAATTCTTGCTCTGAGCTCAAATCATCACAGTCATTCAACTTTTTCAATGTCATGTGACACAATAAACAGACTTGAACAGACACTGAGAGAAATATTTTGCTAGATGTAGTGAGTAAAATATACCTCAAGACCATCCGTCAGACGAACTGCTTCAAGGACTGTCCCGTATCCTCCCTGGCCGAGCTTTTTTACAATTCTGTAGCGGCCCAAAATATCTTCTGCAAAAAATAAAATGAATAAACATTATAGAAGAGAACACACAACAAGAGGATTAAAGCTGACATTTTAATTCATAATTTGACAGAACATTTGTCTATTATTTTGAATATTTCATATTTCTTCCCAACTCAATTTAAGTAAAAGGATTCTAATACACCTAAAGTAAGTAATTAACACATATTATATTAACACATGTTGTTGGAACACAGCATGAACATTATTGAGATCATTTAAAGGTCAAAAGGATAAAGGATGTTAAACCTCCTGACCTTCAAGACTGCTGGAGCTGGACGTCCTGCTGGAGGTGCTGTTGGAGCTGGAAGTCCTGCTGGAGCTGGAAGACCTGCTGCAGCTGCTTCTGGAGCTGGACGCCCCGCTGGAGCTACTGTTGGAGCTGGAACTAGACCTGGCCTCGTCAAGACTCAGGCCGCTGCTGGTGTCAGTTTTCAGAACTTCATGACTCTCCACAGAGAAATCCATGAAAGTATCATAATATTCCGAATTTCTCTCCTCAGAGGTGACACTTTGAGCAGAGAAGTAAGTAGAAGACGACCCGCTCCTCATCTTTTTTGATGGTCGCCTCTCCTCAACGGGCTCGAGATGGTCGAACGCCTCGTTGGGGCAGGATTTTGTTTGCGCACCATGATAGAAATTGTGCGCAATAACGCAATCGCTGTCAGAAAAACAATCTCTCTTTCTCTTCTGTCCCATGATCACAAAAGCGGTTGGATAAAACACTAACGCTGTTGAATTCGTGTAATGCAGACAGAAAAATCAAGTCAAATGACAAATCTGTACAGAGAAGCTGTTTAGGAATGCAAGACATTCTAAATGTTCCATTCTAATTATGACGCAACAGCACAGGTTTGTGTTATTGTTTGAAATCTCCTCAAACCAAGCACAATAATTAAAGCCGTACAATGACAATTCCGGCCAAACTAAACAAGCAGCTATATAAATATAAAATACACACACATTATAAATCAATATTTTAATAATTTGTTAAAATCGTTAGATATATATATACGTATTTAACCGCAGTAGCTATATTATTGCATTTTTATTCTTGTTTTACTTCATAGCCTATTTGTGTGACAGCTATAGCCTATCTTTTATCTTTTTGTTTTTAATTTAGATATATAGGCCATATAAACTTACATCAATTTTTTATTTGTGGAGAAATATGTTCAAAGAACGAAATTTAGGCCTAAACAATGTTTTTTACCCAATTCAAGCCATTTAATACTAATTGGGACTGTTTTGTCCAGTTGGTTGTCTGTCGATAATAATTGTCGAAATATTTTACACAGGAGGCAACCTATCAAAAAACGTTAAAAAACACACATTTCGATTACTATTTCGGCTTGGTCATATCCGTAAATGCCCTATATTTGGAAACATGTTGCGTTAATATGAGATAATGCGTTAAATTTTCCCCATGTACCAAAAAAATACAAATTAATTTATGAAGTGAATGGATTAATAGAAAGGACAAAACGTCTTTTTAAAGTATTGATTTTTTTTTTTTGTTAATGACAAACGGAATTTAAAATTCTATTTAAAACGTTAGAAAAAATATATAGGCCTAAATATTTTAATTCATCAATATACAGCATAAAACACCACTCCATCAAATTGCTTATCCATGTTATAAACTAGCCCATAATAACTCGTCTTCAAAATTTCACACATGAATATTATCATTTAAAACATTTATTTGCTGAAATTCTTAGTAAAAAAGTAAATTTCAAAAATGCTTTTGTTTTATTTGATTTTTCCTTCTGTCTGAAAAGGAATATTTTATTTCGGCCTCTTCAAATAAATTGTCTAAACAAATAGTCTGCTTGAACGACACATTATAAGTAGTTTATAAAACACAAATGAACAATCAAAAACGCTATGCTATATACAGATAAAAAAAAAAATTCAGATTATTTTTTAAGTAAAGTGGTTGTGAACAATTTATATGGCGTGAATTTAAACAAAGTTAAACATCAAGTTAAACATTACTAAATTTAATTAGTTTAAATTCAACCCATTTAAATAGTTTGAAATTTATTTAGCAAAAAATTTTTTTAGTTTACACTTTAAAAATAATTAGTTTTTTTTTTTTATAGAAAAACAGTTTTATTCTCACTTGACATTGCTGTATATATATATATATATATATATATATATATATATATATATATATATATATATATATATATATATATATATATATATAACGTTAAAAGTAACAAAAGTGATAAAGAACTAAGATAAATAATTGTAATGGTGTTGTTACCTCAAAACAACATTTATTGTTACAATGTGATAAAACTTACAGAGTAAATGTTACAGATAACATTTAATCGTCGTGAATATACTTGGCATAGAAATCCCCTATAAGCAATACAATTGCAGGTTAATTATTTATATAGTTACTTATATTTGATTGTAACTTTGCAACATGGTGGCTCGGTGATTAGAACTGTAGCCTTACTGCACGAAAGTCGCTGGTTTGAGTCCCGTCTCAGTTGGCGTTTGGAGATTGCATGTTCTCTGTTCGCGCGAGCTTCCTCCAGGTGCCCCGGTTTCAACCACAGTCCAAAGACATGAGGTACAGGTGGATTGAATGAACAAAATAAGCCATGGTGTATGTGTGTGAATGTGTGTGTGGGTGTTTCCCAGTACTGGATTGCAACTGGAAGAGCATCTGTTGTGTAAAACATATGCTGGATAGGTTGGCAGTTCATTCCGCTGTTCAACTCCTGATGAAAAAAAAGAGACTAAGCCAAAGGAAAATGAACAAATGAATGTAACTTACTTGATTGTAATGCAGTATTGTGCACCTTTTGTAAAGATGCTTTGAAACAATAATTATTGTAAAAAGCGCTATACAAATGAAATTGAAATGAATTGGCGGCTGAACACAAAAATCAAAACATTTAAAGGGAACTGACTTTCATATTAGAAAAAAAACAATGCAAGTGAAAGGTTGCGACAAGTTCTGTTTACAAAATATAAATCAAAACACACACACACACACACACGTATGTATATGTTTATATATATTACTGCCACAGGTGAAGCTTAGACTATTTACTTCCCATCACATAATTTTTTCCTTCAGTAGAACATAAATTGTTGTTCATTTCTCGACATTTTTTAGAGTGTCTTTTTATTACCACAAAAAAAAAAAAAAAAAAAAAAACCGAGCATAGCATACCAGCCCATTAATATATAAATTCACTGATGTTGATCCTGGACCATCAATTTATAAAATCACTGATGTTGATCCTGGACCATCAATATATAAATTCACTGATGTTGATCCTGGACCATCAATATATAAATTAACTGATACTGATCCTGGACCATCAGTATATAAAATCCCTAATCTTGATCCTGGACCATCAATATATAACTTCACTGATGTTGATCCTGGACCATCAATATATAAATTTACTGATGTTGATCCTGGACCATCATTCACTGATGTTGATCCTGGACCATCAAAATATAACTTCACTGATGTTGATCCTGGACCATCAGTATTTAAATTCACTGATGTTGATCCTGGACCATCAACATATAAATTCACTGATGTTGATCCTGGACCATCAATATATAAATTCACTGATGTTGATTCTGGACCATCAATATATAAATTTACTGATGTTGATCCTGGACCATCAATATATAACTTCACTGATGTTGATCCTGGACCATCAATATATAAATTTACTGATGTTGATCCTGGACCATCATTCACTGATGTTGATCCTGGACCATCAAAATATAACTTCACTGATGTTGATCCTGGACCATCAGTATTTAAATTCACTGATGTTGATCCTGGACCATCAACATATAAATTCACTGATGTTGATCCTGGACCATCAATATATAAATTCACTGATGTTGATCCTGGACCATCAATATATAAAATCACTAATCTTGATCCTGGACCATAAATATATAAATTCACTGATGTTGATCCTGGACCATCAATATGCAAATTCACTGATGTTGATCCTGGACCATCAATATATAAATTCACTGATGTTGTTCCTGGACCATCAGTATTTAAATTCACTGATGTTGATCCTGGACCATCAATATATAAATTCACTGATGTTGATCCTGGACCATCAATATATAAATTCACTGATGTTGTTCCTGGACCATCAGTATTTAAATTCACTGATGTTGATCCTGGACCATCATTCACTGATGTTGATCCTGGACCATCAGTATATAAATTCACTGATGTTGATCCTGGACCATCAATATATAAATTCACTTATGTTGATCCTGGACCATCAATATATAACTTCACTGATGTTGATCCTGGACCATCAATATATAAATTCACTGATGTTGATCCAGGACCATCAATATATAAATTCACTGATGTTGATCCTGGACCATCAATATATAAATTCACTGATGTTGATCCTGGACCATCATTCACTGATATTGATCCTGGACCATCAATATATAAATTCACTGATGTTGTTCCTGGACCATCAGTATTTAAATTCACTGATGTTGTTCCTGGACCATCAATATATAAATTTACTGATGTTGATCCTGGACCATCAATATATAAATTCACTGATGTTGATCCTGGACCATCAATATATAAATTCACTGATGTTGATCCTGGACCGTCAATTCATAAATTTACTGATGTTGATCCTGGACCATCAATATATAAATTTACTGATGTTGATCCTGGACCATCAATATATTAATTCACTGATGTTGATCCTGGACCATCAATATACAAATTCACTGATGTTGATCCTGGACCATCAATATACAAATTCACTGATGTTGATCCTGGAACATCAGTATATAAATTCACTGATGTTGATCCTGGACCATCAATATATAAATTTACTGATGTTGCTCTTGGACCATCAATATATAAATTTACTTATGTTGATCCTGGACCATCATTCACTGATGTTGATCCTGGACTATCAATATATAAATTTACTGATGTTGATCCTGGACCATCAATATATAAATTCACTGATGTTGATCCTGGACCATCATTCACTGATGTTGATCCTGGACCATCAATATATAAATTCACTGATGTTGATCCTGGACCATCATTCACTGATGTTGATCCTGGACTATCAATATATAAATTCACTGATGTTGATCCTGGACCATCATTCACTGATGTTGATCCTGGACCATCAATATATAAATTCACTGATGTTGATCCTGGACCATCAATATATAAAATCACTGATGTTGATCCTGGACCATCAATATATAAATTCCCTGACGTTGATCCTGGACCAACAATATATAAATTCACTGATGTTGATCCTGGACCATCATTCACTGATGTTGATCCTGGACCATCAATATATAAATTCACTGATGTTGATCCTGGACCATCAATATATAACTTCACTGATGTTGATCCTGGACCATCAGTATGTAAATTCACTGATATTGATCCTGGACCATCAATATATAAATTCACTGATGTTGATCCTGGACCATCAATATATAAATTCACTGATGTTGATCCTGGACCATCATTCACTAATGTTGATCCTGGACCATCAATATATAAATTTACTGATGTTGATCCTGGACCATCAAAATATAAATTCACGGATGTTGATCCTGGACCATCAAAATATAAATTCACTGATGTTGATCCTGGACCATCATTCACTGATGTTGATCCTGGACCATCATATATATAAATTCACTGATGTTGATCCTGGACCATCAATATTCAAATTCACTGATGTTGATCCTGGACCAACAATATATAAATTCACTGATGTTGATCCTGGACCATCAGTATTTAAATTCACTGATGTTGATCCTGGACCATCAATATATAACTTCACTGATGTTGATCCTGGACCAACAATATATAAATTCACTGATGTTGATCCTGGACCATCAATATATAAATTCACTGATGTTGATCCTGGACCATCAGTATATAAATTCACTGATGTTGATCCTGGACCATCATTCACTAATGTTGATCCTGGACCATCAATATATAAATTCACTGATGTTGTTCCTGGACCAACAATATATAAATTCACTAATTTCGATCCTGGACCATCAACATACAGTATAAATTTACTGATACTGATCCTGGACCATCAATATATAAATTCACTGATGTTGATCCTGGACCATCAGTATTTAAATTCACTGATGTTGATCCTGCACCATCAGTATATAAATTCACTGATGTTGATCCTGGACCATCAATATATAAATTCACTGATGTTGATCCTGGACCATCAATATATAAATTCACTGATGTTGATCCTGGACCATCAATATATAACTTCCCTGATGTTGATCCTGGACCATCAATATATAAATTCACTGATGTTGTTCCTGGACCATCAGTAATTAAATTCACTGATGTTGATCCTGGACCATCAGTATTTAAATTCACTGATGTTGATCCTGGACCATCAATATATAAATTCACTGATGTTGTTCCTGGACCAACAATATATAACTTCACTGATGTTGATCCTGGACCATCTTTCACTGATGTTGATCCTGGACCATCAATATATAAATTCACTGATGTTGTTCCTGGACCAACAATATATAAATTCACTGATGTTGATCCTGGACCATCAATATATAAATTCACTGATGTTGATCCTGGACCATCAGTATATAAATTCACTGATGTTGTTCCTGGACCATCAGTATATAAATTCACTGATGTTGATCCTCGACCATCAGTATATAAATTCACTGATGTTGTTCCTGGACCATCAGTATATAAATTCACGGATGTTGATCCTGGACCATCAGTATTTAAATTCACTGATGTTGTTCCTGGACCATCAATATACAAATTCACTGATGTTGATCCTGGACCATCAATATATAAATTCACTGATGTTGATCCTGGACCATCAATATATAAATTCACTGATGTTGATCCTGGACCATCAATATATAAATTTACTGATGTTGATCCTGGACCATCAATATATAAATTTACTGGTGTTGATCCTGGACCATCAATATATAAATTCACTGATGTTGATCCTGGACCATCATTCACTGATGTTGATCCTGGACTATCAATATATAAATTTACTGATGTTGATCCTGGACCATCAATCTATAAATTCACTGATGTTGATCCTGGACCATCAATATATAAATTCACTGATGTTGATCCTGGACCATCATTCACTGATGTTGATCCTGGACTATCAATATATAAATTTACTGATGTTGATCCTGGACCATCAATATATAAATTCACTGATGTTGATCCTGGACCATCAGTATTAAAATTCACTGATGTTGATCCTGGACTATCAATATATAAATTTACTGATGTTGATCCTGGACCATCATTCACAAATGTTGATCCTGGACCAACAATATATGAATTTACTGATGTTGATCCTGGACCATCAATATATAAATTCACTGATGTTGATCCTGGACCATCAATATATAAATTTACTGATGTTGATCCTGGACCATCAATATATAAATTCACTGATGTTGATCCTGGACCATCAGTATTAAAATTCACTGATGTTGATCCTGGACTATCAATATATAAATTTACTGATGTTGATCCTGGACCATCATTCACAAATGTTGATCCTGGACCAACAATATATGAATTTACTGATGTTGATCCTGGACCATCAATATATAAATTCACTGATGTTGATCCTGGACCATCAATATATAAATTTACTGATACTGATCCTGGATCATCAGTATATAAATTCACTGATGTTGATCCTGGACCATCAATATATAAATTTACTGATACTGATCCTGGATCATCAGTATATAAATTCACTGATGTTGATCCTGGACCATCAATATATAAATTCACTGATGTTGATCCTGGACCATCATTCACTGATGTTGATCCTGGACTATCAATATATAAATTTACTGATGTTGATCCTGGACCATCAATATATAAATTCACTGATGTTGATCCTGGACCATCATATATATAAATTCACTGATGTTGATCCTGGACCATCATTCACTGATGTTGATCCTGGACTATCAATATATAAATTTACTGATGTTGATCCTGGACCATCAATATATAAATTCACTGATGTTGATCCTGGACCATCATTCACTGATGTTGATCCTGGACTATCAATATATAAATTTACTGATGTTGATCCTGGACCATCATATATATAAATTCACTGATGTTGATCCTGGACCATCAATATATAAATTCACTGATGTTGATCCTGGACCATCAATATATAAATTCACTGATGTTGATCCTGGACCATCAAAATATAAATTCACTGATGTGGATCCTGGACCATCAATATATAAATTCACTGATGTTGATCCTGGACCATCAATATATAAATTCACTGATGTTGATCCTGGACCATCAATATATTAATTCACTGATGTTGATCCTGGACCATCATTCACTGATGTTGATCCTGGACCATCAGTATATAAATTCACTGATGTTGATCCTGGACCATCAATATATAAATTCACTTATGTTGATCCTGGACCATCAATATATAACTTCACTGATGTTGATCCTGGACCATCAATATATAACTTCACTGATGTTGATCCAGGACCATCAATATATAAATTCACTGATGTTGATCCTGGACCATCAATATATAAATTCACTAATGTTGATCCTGGACCATCATTCACTGATATTGATCCTGGACCATCAATATATAAATTCACTGATATTGATCCTGGACCATCAGTATATGAATTCACTGATGTTGATCCTGGACCATCATTCACTGATATTGATCCTGGACCATCAATATATAAATTCACTGATGTTGATCCTGGACCATCAGTATATAAATTCACTGATGTTGTTCCTGGACCATCAATATATAAATTCACTGATGTTGATCATGGACCATCAGTATATAACTTCACTGATGTTGATCCTGGACCATCAATATATAACTTCACTGATGTTGATCCTCGACCATCATTCACTGATGTTGATCCTGGACTATCAATATATAAATTTACTGATGTTGATCCTGGACCATCATTCACAAACGTTGATCCTGGACCAACAATATATGAATTTACTGATGTTGATCCTGGACCATCAATATATAAATTCACTGATGTTGATTCTGGACCATCAATATATAAATTCACTGATGTTGATCCTGGACCATCAATATATAAATTTACTGATACTGATCCTGGATCATCAGTATATAAATTCACTGATGTTGATCCTGGACCATCAATTTATAAATTTACTGATGTTGATCCTCGACCATCAGTATATAACTTCACTGATGTTGATCCTGGACCATCAATATATAAATTCACTGATGTTGATCCTGGACCATCATTCACTGATGTTGATCCTGGACTATCAATATATAAATTTACTGATGTTGATCCTGGACCATCAATAAAAAATTCACTGATGTTGATCCTGGACCATCAATATATAAATTAACTGATACTGATCCTGGACCATCAGTATATAAAATCATCTTGATCCTGGACCATCAATATATAACTTCACTGATGTTGATCCTGGACCATCAAAATATAACTTCACTGATGTTGATCCTGGACCATCAGTATTTAAATTCACTGATGTTGATCCTGGACCATCAACATATAAATTTACTGATGTTGATCCTGGACCATCATTCACTGATGTTGATCCTGGACCATCAATATATAAATTCACTGATGTTGATTCTGGACCATCAATATATAAATTCACTGATGTTGTTCCTGGACCCTCAGTATTTAAATTCGCTTATGTTGATCCTGGACCATCAATATACAAATTCACTGATGTTGATCCTGGACCATCAATTCATAAATTTACTGATGTTGATCCTGGACCATCAATATAAAAATAAACTGATGTTGATCCTGGACCATCAATATATAAAATCACTAATCTTGATCCTGGACCATAAATATATAAATTCACTGATGTTGATCCTGGACCATCAATATACAAATTCACTGATGTTGATCCTGGACCATCAATATATAAATTCACTGATGTTGATCCTGGACCATCAATATATAAATTTACTGATGTTGATCCTGGACCATCATTCCCTGATGTTGATCCTGGACCATCAAAATATAAATTCACTGATGTTGTTCCTGGACCATCAGTATTTAAATTCACTGATGTTGATCCTGGACCATCAACATATAAATTCACTGATGTTGATCCTGGACCATCAATATATAAATTCACTGATGTTGATCCTGGACCATCATTCACTGATGTTGATCCTGGACCATCAAAATATAAATTCACTGATGTTGTTCCTGGACCATCAGTATTTAAATTCACTGATGTTGATCCTGGACCATCAACATATAAATTCACTTATGTTGATCCTGGACCATCAATATACAAATTCACTGATGTTGATCCTGGACCATCAGTATTTAAATTCACTGATGTTGATCCTGGACCATCAAAATATAAATTCACTGATGTTGATCCTGGACCATCAAAATATAAATTCACTGATGTTGATCCTGGACCATCAGTATATAAATTCACTGATGTTGATCCTGGACCATCAAAATATAAATTCACTGATGTTGATCCTGGACCATCAGTATATAAATTCACTGATGTTGATCCTGGACCATCAAAATATAAATTCACTGATGTTGATCCTGGACCATCAGTATATAAATTCACTGATGTTGTTCCTGGACCATCAGTATTTAAATTCACTTATGTTGATCCTGGACCATCAATATATAAATTCACTGATGTTGATCCTGGACCATCAATATATAACTTTACTGATGTTAATCCAGGACCATCAATATAATAATTTACTGATATTGATCCTGGACCATCAGTATATGAATTCACTGATGTTGATCCTGGACCATCATTCACTGATATTGATCCTGGACCATCAGTATATAAATTCACTGATGTTGATCCTGGACCATCAAAATATAAATTCACTGATGTTGATCCAGGACCATCAGTATATAAATTCACTGATGTTGATCCTGGACCATCATTCCCTGATGTTGATCCTGGACCATCAAAATATAAATTCACTGATGTTGATCCTGGACCATCATTCACTGATGTTGATCCTGGACCATCAGTATTTAAATTCACTGATGTTGATCCTGGACCATCATTCACTGATATTGATCCTGGACTATCAATATATAAATTTACTAATGTTGATCCTGGACCATCAAATTAAATTTATGGACAAATTATTTTACATTACATGGACAAATCTAACTATATAATTGTTTATTGTTTATAACTATATAATATATTATATCTAACTATATAATTGTTTCTTGAGCATGTACAATTGCCAGATAAATCTATCCTCTGTTATGATCTTTTTATGTCTAGGGATGTAACTGCAACAGAAAATAAATGGTTGGTGATGTCAATGGCTGGAAAAAGAGAAACTCACCTCCTCAAACAGAATGGCTAGAGATTCAAAAACAACAAGGTAAAACAAAAAAAACAAAAAAATCAAGAAACAGAGACAAGTTTATTTACAGAAATAAAATGTAACAAAGAAAACAGGGTATTAATTCAGAAGGGGGTAAAGCCAAAACAACAAACAAAACCAAGCTAACTCCTAAGATAAATCTTTTGCTAATCTAAAAAAAAAGAAACAAAAATACATCAACAATCTATAACTCTTTACTGTTACAAACAGGAGAAAATGATTCAAAACAAAAATGGCACCCACCCTCCTACTTAACCCTCAAAATAAATATAAACAAATCAACCTGACTCACTTTTCTTTGGGTGAATTTTTAGATGTTAAGAAGATCATTACTAGTAGAAGATTGACTTCAATAGCCTCAACACAACTGAGCTACTTAAGCTAAAACAAATCGTTAAAGCTCTAGTAAACAACATGTCTGTATGTGGAGAAGAGCTCAGCTGCTGCACCATCTAACCACCACCAACACTGGTTTGCAGTGCAACTCAGGTTAAATACTCTCTCTCTTCTCCCAACAGCCAATCACTGGAAAGATCCAATGATCACTACCAGGTGGACACAATTACCTGCAGGGAGAGAGAGAGACACACAGAGAGAGAGAGAGAGAGAGAGAGAGAGAGAGAGAGAGAGAGAATAACACAGGGATGTCCAAACTCGGTCCCGAAGGGTCGTTGTCCTGCTTAGTTTAGCTCCAACTTGCTTTAACACACCTGCCAGGAAGTTACTAGTATATCTAGCAAGAGCTTGATCAGATGATTCAGGTGTCTTTGATTAGAGTTGGAGCTAAACTCTTCAGGACACCAGCCCTCCAGGACCGAGTTTGGACACCCCTGGAATAACAAAACAAAGCACATTGTGCACACTAAAGAAACGTCTCAGGACATAACACCTCCTTTAGTTGCAAAATACAATTATTCCACAAAATATATTTGTATAACACACACAAAAAATGCAATCACTCTGTTTCTCGTAACTGATTTATACAGAACTGTAGAAATTAAGTAAAGTATTAAGCAAGTATATTATAAGTAACTGTAATTAAATCACATAAAAATGAAAAGGAAGTGGGTAGCACTGTCGCCTCACAGCAAGAAGGTCACTGGTTCAATCCCCATCTGGGTCTGTGTGGAGTTTGCATGTTCTCCCCATGTCAGTGTGGGTTTTCTGTGTGTGCTCCGGTTTCGCCCACATGTCCAAAAACATGTGCTATAGGTGAACTGAATAAGCTAAATTGGCTGTAGTCTATGTGTGTGAATGAGTGTGTATGGATGTTTTCCAGTACTGACTTACAGCTGGAAGGGCATCGGCTGTGTAAAACATGTGCTGGCTAACTTGGGGGTTCATTCCGCTGTGGTGACTGTTGATGAATAAATTCAATTCAATTCAGCTTTATTTGTATAGCGCTTTTACAATGTAGATTGTGTCAAAGCAGCTTCACATAAATGGTCATAGTAACTGGAACAGGGACTAAGCAGACGGAAAATGAATGAAAAGGAATCTTTTACTCTAATTTTCAGTAGAGAAGCAATTTAATTACAGACACTAGTTATTTTGTAAGTAATTACACATAACACTGGTTACCTATTGATTGGATAATAGTACTAATCGTTTGATTTTAGTGCTTATTCAACATTGATAATCCTGCATTTTAAAGGGCTCCTACTTTGCTCTTTTATCAAGATGAAGTCTCTAGAATGTGTCTATGAAGTTTCAGGTAAAATAACCATCAGATCATTTATTAGAGCTTGTTTTTGGGTCAGATTTTAGCTTTTTCTGTCTGTGCCTTTAAATGCAAATGAGCTGGCTCTCCAAAAGTAGGGTACTCTTCAGGAATTTATATTTTGATTAATCATGATAATGCAAATCAAATCACAAATTATTTATTTTTCAAACTTGAATTTAGAAAAGAAGAAATGATGAAGAATTCAGAGAAACTTATTAAATCTTTATTTGCGGTCAAATATGCCTAAAGACAAGGTATAACAGATGTTTAATGAACATAAACATGCATTTGACTGATGTGTCTGTCTGTAAAATCATCATAACAGATATTGTCAGAATAGAGAAAACAGCCAGAATTCCAACCATAAAGAGAGTGCTTATTAAATCTGAAAATGATCATATATTTTAGATTTTTATTACAGTGTGATCATTTAATTTTACTTTTTAATTTATTCTGATTTCTGTTTCAGTTCATGTAAAAGTTGTTTGACTACTACTTTTAGTCTTTGTTTACTAAAATAACCTTGCAACAGTCACTTTTTTAAAACCATGAAGACAGTGAGATGAGCAAGTTCAAGTGCAAAGAGCTTTATTGTCATCTTAACAGTACACAGTGAAATGAGACCATGTTTATCCAGTTACCACATAAAAACCACACACAACTACACAAAACAGTAGGAGACACACAAACAACACAAAACACCTCAGAACCAAGGGTTAAAGAGTAAACTACCTGATGATGTAAAGTGCAAACAGTGCAAGACAGACATTAAAGTGCATTAAACAATTCAGAAGCAGAAACCGAAGCAGAAACATTACATTTATCAGTAAACACAGTTCCTCTGAATAAGTGCATGTGTTTGGAGGTAGTTCAGTTGATGCAGCTGCTCAGGATCCCCTTGAGCACAGGTGTCAAATCCAGTTCCTTGAGGGCCGCAGCTCTGCACAGTTTAGCTTTAACCCTGATTAAACACACCTGATCAAACTCATTGAGTCTCTCAGGCTTGTGAGAAACCCACAGGTAAGTGTGTTGAAGCAGGGTTGGAACTAAACTGAGCAGAGCTGCGGCCCTACACAAACTGGATTTGACACCTGTGCTCTTGAGGGTCCCTCTATAAAGCATGTTCGGGATGGAGAGACTAAAGCTAAAGTTAAGACAGCTACAGCTTTGTCAGGATCTGTAAGTGTTGACAGATGAGGACAGTGTTGACACACAGCACTGGAACTGGGTTAGTGTTGAGAATCAGCTCTGGTTTGCTTCTTGCAGGCACATTTTCTCCTCAATCCATTACAGGACGTTCAGGCACAACGGTGTTTATAAAACAATAATTTATTTGAGTCTCATGACAAGAAGATGTAGAAGATCAGATGATATAATCGTCTTGATGGAGGGGTCTGGAACTTCTTGTTGTTCTTTATCTGGTGACCTGAAACAAGCAACACACACATTTGTTGGTCTCTATGTTACACACACCTCCTGTATAAAAATGCTCAAGAAAGTAAATGTAGAATTGAATACCTTGAACCAGCGATGGCTGCTGAGTTTCCCCAAAGCGATCCTCTTCCTGGGGCTCCTCTGCAGGCAGGACTGGACCAGTTGGCAGCACTCTGTGGAAAAAGATGGAGGAGTCTGATTATTATTACCTGAACTACATCTACTTGCTTTAATAATCACAATCCAAACAATAAGATTTGATGATGCTGAAACATGAAGGCCAAAACTGATGAACATCACTGAATAATTCCTGTGTGTCATTCAGATTTACAGTTTGCTTTCTCTGCTGTAATAAATGGCCAGCTCACCTGTTGACAATCCAGATTTGATCCAAGTTCTTTCGTCTGTCAAGTCCAGGTCACTGTCTTTAGGAGGTTCTCCACACAGCAGCTCATACAGGAGAACCCCCAGTGACCAAACAGTTGCCGCCTTTCCATGGTACCTGCCACTGGATTTAAATTCAGGTGGACAGTAATCTTCAGTCCCTGAAAAAAGATTTTCTTCATTAGTGACAGTAAGAAAGCTGATGCTGTTCAAAATATGGAGTTGAAGAAGTAAAATCTCAAACTGCAGATTTGAAGGACAATACATACCACAGAATGTTGTATATGCTGAGGTCTTTAGAAGGTCACCGCAGCCAAAGTCGATGAGCTTCACTTCCAGAGTTTCCTTGTTTATCAGGAGGTTTTCTAATTTAATGTCCCGATGGAGGACCCCTCGCTGACAGCACATATGGGCAGCCTGCACTACCTGCCTCATGATGTGCCTTGTCATGTTCTCACTGAGGGTTCCTAAGTGCCGCTCCAGAAAATCAAATAGGTCTTCGCAGGGTGAGGGACGCTCCAAGATCATTATGTAGGAGTCAGACCTCTCCTGCCACTCCAGCATCCGGATTATCTGAGGAACGGTCGGACCATTGTTGGCAAGAATGGTTAGAGCAACCTCTAACGGAAGGGGTGTAGGATGACCAGGCTGTAGAGGAAAGACATTTGTTGTCAGTGATGTTTAAAATCATGTTTGGCTCTAATTAACAAATTTTGAAGTAAAAACCAAGAGAGCTGCTTACAATGCTGAGGTAATCCATGTCACTGCTCTTCATGACCACCTTCATTGCCACCTGATCCACAAAACAAAACATTAGTAATTCTTGCTCTGAGCTCAAATCATCACAGTCATTCAACTTTTTCAATGTCATGTGACACAATAAACAGACTTGAACAGACACTGAGAGAAATATTTTGCTAGATGTAGTGAGTAAAATATACCTCAAGACCATCCGTCAGACGAACTGCTTCAAGGACTGTCCCGTATCCTCCCTGGCCGAGCTTTTTTACAATTCTGTAGCGGCCCAAAATATCTTCTGCAAAAAATAAAATGAATAAACATTATAGAAGAGAACACACAACAAGAGGATTAAAGCTGACATTTTAATTCATAATTTGACAGAACATTTGTCTATTATTTTGAATATTTCATATTTCTTCCCAACTCAATTTAAGTAAAAGGATTCTAATACACCTAATGTAAGTAATTAACACATATTATATTAACACATGTTGTTGGAACACAGCATGAACATTATTGAGATCATTTAAAGGTCAAAAGGATAAAGGATGTTAAACCTCCTGACCTTCAAGACTGCTGGAGCTGGACGTCCTGCTGGAGGTGCTGTTGGAGCTGGAAGTCCTGCTGGAGCTGGTATTGGAGCTGGAAGACCTGCTGCAGCTGCTTCTGGAGCTGGACGCCCCGCTGGAGCTACTGTTGGAGCTGGAACTAGACCTGGCCTCGTCAAGACTCAGGCCGCTGCTGGTGTCAGTTTTCAGAACTTCATGACTCTCCACAGAGAAATCCATGAAAGTATCATAATATTCCGAATTTCTCTCCTCAGAGGTGACACTTTGAGCAGA
Organism: Danio rerio; assembly: GCF_052040795.2. Lineage (NCBI taxonomy): Eukaryota > Metazoa > Chordata > Actinopteri > Cypriniformes > Danionidae > Danio > Danio rerio. The sequence goes on from NC_141026.1 coordinate 10,801,179, forward strand.
GAAGTAAGTAGAAGACGACCCGCTCCTCATCTTTTTTGATGGTCGCCTCTCCTCAACGGGCTCGAGATGGTCGAACGCCTCGTTGGGGCAGGATTTTGTTTGCGCACCATGATGGAAATTGTGCGCAATAACGCAATCGCTGTCAGAAAAACAATCTCTCTTTCTCTTCTGTCCCATGATCACAAAAGCGGTTGGATAAAACACTAACGCTGTTGAATTCGTGTAATGCAGACAGAAAAATCAAGTCAAATGACAAATCTGTACAGAGAAGCTGTTTAGGAATGCAAGACATTCTAAATGTTCCATTCTAATTATGACGCAACAGCACAGGTTTGTGTTATTGTTTGAAATCTCCTCAAACCAAGCACAATAATTAAAGCCGTACAATGACAATTCCGGCCAAACTAAACAAGCAGCTATATAAATATAAAATACACACACATTATAGATCAATATTTTAATAATTTGTTAAAATCGTTAGATATATATATACGTATTTAACCGCAGTAGCTATATTATTGCATTTTTATTCTTGTTTTACTTCATAGCCTATTTGTGTGACAGCTATAGCCTATCTTTTATCTTTTTGTTTTTAATTTAGATATATAGGCCATATAAACTTACATCAATTTTTTATTTGTGGAGAAATATGTTCAAAGAACGAAATTTAGGCCTAAACAATGTTTTTTACCCAATTCAAGCCATTTAATACTAATTGGGACTGTTTTGTCCAGTTGGTTGTCTGTCGATAATAATTGTCGAAATATTTTACACAGGAGGCAACCTATCAAAAAACGTTAAAAAACACACATTTCGATTACTATTTCGGCTTGGTCATATCCGTAAATGCCCTATATTTGGAAACATGTTGCGTTAATATGAGATAATGCGTTAAATTTTCCCCATGTACCAAAAAAATACAAATTAATTTATGAAGTGAATGGATTAATAGAAAGGACAAAACGTCTTTTTAAAGTGTTGATTTTTTTTTGTTAATGACAAACGGAATTTAAAATTCTATTTAAAACGTTAGAAAAAAATATATAGGCCTAAATATTTTAATTCATCAATATACAGCATAAAACACCACTCCATCAAATTGCTTATCCATGTTATAAACTAGCCCATAATAACTCGTCTTCAAAATTTCACACATGAATATTATAATTTAAAACATTTATTTGCTGAAATTCTTAGTAAAAAAGTAAATTTCAAAAATGCTTTTGTTTTATTTGATTTTTCCTTCTGTCTGAAAAGGAATATTTTATTTCGGCCTCTTCAAATAAATTGTCTAAACAAATAGTCTGCTTGAACGACACATTATAAGTAGTTTATAAAACACAAATGAACAATCAAAAACGCTATGCTATATACAGATAAAAAAAAATATTCAGATTATTTTTTTAAGTAAAGTGGTTGTGAACAATTTATATGGCGTGAATTTAAACAAAGTTAAACATCAAGTTAAACATTACTAAATTTAATTAGTTTAAATTCAACCCATTTAAATAGTTAAAAACGTTAAAAGTAACAAAAGTGATAAAGAACTAAGATAAATAATTGTAATGGTGTTGTTACCTCAAAACAACATTTATTGTTACAATGTGATAAAACTTACAGAGTAAATGTTACAGATAACATTTAATCGTCGTGAATATACTTGGCATAGAAATCCCCTATAAGCAATACAATTGCAGGTTAATTATTTATATAGTTACTTATATTTGATTGTAACTTTGCAACATGGTGGCTCGGTGATTAGAACTGTAGCCTTACTGCACGAAAGTCGCTGGTTTGAGTCCCGTCTCAGTTGGCGTTTGGAGATTGCATGTTCTCTGTTCGCGCGAGCTTCCTCCAGGTGCCCCGGTTTCAACCACAGTCCAAAGACATGAGGTACAGGTGGATTGAATGAACAAAATAAGCCATGGTGTATGTGTGTGAATGTGTGTGTGGGTGTTTCCCAGTACTGGATTGCAACTGGAAGAGCATCCGTTGTGTAAAACATATGCTGGATAGGTTGGCAGTTCATTCCGCTGTTCAACTCCTGATGAAAAAAAAGAGACTAAGCCAAAGGAAAATGAACAAATGAATGTAACTTACTTGATTGTAATGCAGTATTGTGCACCTTTTGTAAAGATGCTTTGAAACAATAATTATTGTAAAAAGCGCTATACAAATGAAATTGAAATGAATTGGCGGCTGAACACAAAAATCAAACATTTAAAGGGAACTGACTTTCATATTAGAAAAAAAAACAATGCAAGTGAAAGGTTGCGACAAGTTCTGTTTACAAAATATAAATCAAAACACACACACACACACACACGTATGTATATGTTTATATATATATTACTGCCACAGGTGAAGCTTAGACTATTTACTTCCCATCACATAATTTTTTCCTTCAGTAGAACATAAATTGTTGTTCGTTTCTCGACATTTTTTAGAGTGTCTTTTTATTACCACAAAAAAAAAAAAAAAAAAAAAACGAGCATAGCATACCAGCCCATTATTATATAAATTCACTGATGTTGATCCTGGACCATCAATTTATAAAATCACTGATGTTGATCCTGGACCATCAATATATAAATTCACTGATGTTGATCCTGGACCATCAATAAAAAATTCACTGATGTTGATCCTGGACCATCAATATATAAATTAACTGATACTGATCCTGGACCATCAGTATATAAAATCACTAATCTTGATCCTGGACCATCAATATATAACTTCACTGATGTTGATCCTGGACCATCAATATATAAATTTACTGATGTTGATCCTGGACCATCATTCACTGATGTTGATCCTGGACCATCAAAATATAACTTCACTGATGTTGATCCTGGACCATCAACATATAAATTCACTGATGTTGATCCTGGACCATCATTCACTGATGTTGATCCTGGACCATCAATATATAAATTCACTGATGTTGATTCTGGACCATCAATATATAAATTTACTGATGTTGATCCTGGACCATCAATATATAAATTTACTGATACTGATCCTGGATCATCAGTATATAAATTCACTGATGTTGATCCTGGACCATCAATTTATAAATTTACTGATGTTGATCCTCGACCATCAGTATATAACTTCACTGATGTTGATCCTGGACCATCAATATATAAATTCACTGATGTTGATCCTGGACCATCATTCACTGATGTTGATCCTGGACTATCAATGTATAAATTTACTGATGTTGATCCTGGACCATCAATATATAAATTCACTGATGTTGATCCTGGACCATCATATATATAAATTCACTGATGTTGATCCTGGACCATCAGTATTTAAATTCACTGATGTTGATCCTGGACCATCAATATATAAATTCACTTATGTTGATCCTGGACCATCAATATATAACTTCACTGATGTTGATCCTGGACCATCAATATATAAATTTACTGATGTTGATCCTGGACCATCATATATATAAATTCACTGATGTTGATCCTGGACCATCAAAATATAAATTCACTGATGTGGATCCTGGACCATCAATATATAAATTCACTGATGTTGATCCTGGACCATCAATATATAAATTCACTGATGTTGATCCTGGACCATCAATATATTAATTCACTGATGTTGATCCTGGACCATCATTCACTGATGTTGATCCTGGACCATCAGTATATAAATTCACTGATGTTGATCCTGGACCATCAATATATAAATTCACTTATGTTGATCCTGGACCATCAATATATAACTTCACTGATGTTGATCCTGGACCATCAATATATAAATTCACTGATGTTGAGTCTGGACCATCAATATATAACTTCACTGATGTTGATCCTGGACCATCAAAATATAAATTCACTGATGTTGATCCAGGACCATCAATATATAAATTCACTGATGTTGATCCTGGACCATCAATATATAAATTCACTGATATTGATCCTGGACCATCAATATATAAATTCACTGATGTTGATTCTGGACCATCAATATATAAATTTACTGATGTTGATCCTGGACCATCAATATATAAATTTACTGATACTGATCCTGGATCATCAGTATATAAATTCACTGATGTTGATCCTGGACCATCAATTTATAAATTTACTGATGTTGATCCTCGACCATCAGTATATAACTTCACTGATGTTGATCCTGGACCATCAATATATAAATTCACTGATGTTGATCCTGGACCATCATTCACTGATGTTGATCCTGGACTATCAATATATAAATTTACTGATGTTGATCCTGGACCATCAATATATAAATTCACTGATGTTGATCCTGGACCATCATATATATAAATTCACTGATGTTGATCCTGGACCATCAGTATTTAAATTCACTGATGTTGATCCTGGACCATCATTCACTGATGTTGATCCTGGACTATCAATATATAAATTTACTGATGTTGATTCTGGACCATCAATATATAAATTCACTGATGTTGATCCTGGACCATCAATATATAAATTTACTGATACTGATCCTGGATCATCAGTATATAAATTCACTGATGTTGATCCTGGACCATCAATTTATAAATTTACTGATGTTGATCCTCGACCATCAGTATATAACTTCACTGATGTTGATCCTGGACCATCAATATATAAATTCACTGATGTTGATCCTGGACCATCATTCACTGATGTTGATCCTGGACTATCAATATATAAATTTACTGATGTTGATCCTGGACCATCAATATATAAATTCACTGATGTTGATCCTGGACCATCAATAAAAAATTCACTGATGTTGATCCTGGACCATCAATATATAAATTAACTGATACTGATCCTGGACCATCAGTATATAAAATCACTAATCTTGATCCTGGACCATCAATATATAACTTCACTGATGTTGATCCTGGACCATCAAAATATAACTTCACTGATGTTGATCCTGGACCATCAGTATTTAAATTCACTGATGTTGATCCTGGACCATCAACATATAAATTTACTGATGTTGATCCTGGACCATCATTCACTGATGTTGATCCTGGACCATCAATATATAAATTCACTGATGTTGATTCTGGACCATCAATATATAAATTTACTGATGTTGATCCTGGACCATCAATATATAAATTCACTGATGTTGTTCCTGGACCATCAGTATTTAAATTCACTTATGTTGATCCTGGACCATCAATATACAAATTCACTGATGTTGATCCTGGACCATCAATATATAAATTCACTGATGTTGATTCTGGACCATCAATATATAAATTCACTGATGTTGATCCTGGACCATCAATATATAAATTCACTGATGTTGTTCCTGGACCCTCAGTATTTAAATTCACTTATGTTGATCCTGGACCATCAATATACAAATTCACTGATGTTGATCCTGGACCATCAATTCATAAATTTACTGATGTTGATCCTGGACCATCAATATAAAAATAAACTGATGTTGATCCTGGACCATCAATATATAAAATCACTAATCTTGATCCTGGACCATAAATATATAAATTCACTGATGTTGATCCTGGACCATCAATATACAAATTCACTGATGTTGATCCTGGACCATCAATATATAAATTCACTGATGTTGATCCTGGACCATCAATATATAAATTTACTGATGTTGATCCTGGACCATCATTCCCTGATGTTGATCCTGGACCATCAAAATATAAATTCACTGATGTTGTTCCTGGACCATCAGTATTTAAATTCACTGATGTTGATCCTGGACCATCAACATATAAATTCACTGATGTTGATCCTGGACCATCAACATATAAATTCACTGATGTTGATCCTGGACCATCATTCACTGATGTTGATCCTGGACCATCAAAATATAAATTCACTGATGTTGTTCCTGGACCATCAGTATTTAAATTCACTGATGTTGATCCTGGACCATCATTCACTGATGTTGATCCTGGACCATCAGTATATAAATTCACTGATGTTGATCCTGGACCATCAAAATATAAATTCACTGATGTTGTTCCTGGACCATCAGTATTTAAATTCACTGATGTTGATCCTGGACCATCAGTATATAAATTCACTGATGTTGATCCTGGACCATCAGTATATAAATTCACTGATGTTGATCCTGGACCATCAATATATAAATTCACTGATGTTGTTCCTGGACCATCAGTATTTAAATTCACTTATGTTGATCCTGGACCATCAATATATAAATTCACTGATGTTGATCCTGGACCATCAATATATAACTTTACTGATGTTAATCCAGGACCATCAATATAATAATTTACTGATATTGATCCTGGACCATCAGTATATGAATTCACTGATGTTGATCCTGGACCATCATTCACTGATATTGATCCTGGACCATCAATATATAAATTCACTGATGTTGATCCAGGACCATCAGTATATAAATTCACTGATGTTGATCCTGGACCATCATTCCCTGATGTTGATCCTGGACCATCAAAATATAAATTCACTGATGTTGATCCTGGACCATCATTCACTGATATTGATCCTGGACTATCAATATATAAATTTACTAATGTTGATCCTGGACCATCAAATTAAATTTATGGACAAATTATTTTACATTACATGGACAAATCTAACTATATAATTGTTTATTGTTTATAACTATATAATATATTATATCTAACTATATAATTGTTTCTTGAGCATGTACAATTGCCAGATAAATCTATCCTCTGTTATGATCTTTTTATGTCTAGGGATGTAACTGCAACAGAAAATAAATGGTTGGTGATGTCAATGGCTGGAAAAAGAGAAACTCACCTCCTCAAACAGAATGGCTAGAGATTCAAAAACAACAAGGTAAAACAAAAAAAAACAAAAAAAATCAAGAAACAGAGACAAGTTTATTTACAGAAATAAAATGTAACAAAGAAAACAGGGTATTAATTCAGAAGGGGGTAAAGCCAAAACAACAAACAAAACCAAGCTAACTCCTAAGATAAATCTTTTGCTAATCTAAAAAAAAAGAAACAAAAATACATCAACAATCTATAACTCTTTACTGTTACAAACAGGAGAAAATGATTCAAAACAAAAATGGCACCCACCCTCCTACTTAACCCTCAAAATAAATATAAACAAATCAACCTGACTCACTTTTCTTTGGGTGAATTTTTAGATGTTAAGAAGATCATTACTAGTAGAAGATTGACTTCAATAGCCTCAACACAACTGAGCTACTTAAGCTAAAACAAATCGTTAAAGCTCTAGTAAACAACATGTCTGTATGTGGAGAAGAGCTCAGCTGCTGCACCATCTAACCACCACCAACACTGGTTTGCAGTGCAACTCAGGTTAAATACTCTCTCTCTTCTCCCAACAGCCAATCACTGGAAAGATCCAATGATCACTACCAGGTGGACACAATTACCTGCAGGGAGAGAGAGAGACACACAGAGAGAGAGAGAGAGAGAGAGAGAGAGAGAGAATAACACAGGGATGTCCAAACTCGGTCCCGAAGGGTCGTTGTCCTGCTTAGTTTAGCTCCAACTTGCTTTAACACACCTGCCAGGAAGTTACTAGTATATCTAGCAAGAGCTTGATCAGATGATTCAGGTGTCTTTGATTAGAGTTGGAGCTAAACTCTTCAGGACACCAGCCCTCCAGGACCGAGTTTGGACACCCCTGGAATAACAAAACAAAGCACATTGTGCACACTAAAGAAACGTCTCAGGACATAACACCTCCTTTAGTTGCAAAATACAATTATTCCACAAAATATATTTGTATAACACACACAAAAAATGCAATCACTCTGTTTCTCGTAACTGATTTATACAGAACTGTAGAAATTAAGTAAAGTATTAAGCAAGTATATTATAAGTAACTGTAATTAAATCACATAAAAATGAAAAGGAAGTGGGTAGCACTGTCGCCTCACAGCAAGAAGGTCACTGGTTCAATCCCCATCTGGGTCTGTGTGGAGTTTGCATGTTCTCCCCATGTCAGTGTGGGTTTTCTGTGTGTGCTCCGGTTTCGCCCACAAGTCCAAAAACATGTGCTATAGGTGAACTGAATAAGCTAAATTGGCCGTAGTCTATGAGTGTGAATGAGTGTGTATATATGTTTTCCAGTACTGACTTACTGGACCATCATTCACTGATGTTGATCCTGGACCATCAGTATATAAATTCACTGATGTTGATCCTGGACCATCAATATATAAATTCACTTATGTTGATCCTGGACCATCAATATATAACTTCACTGATGTTGATCCTGGACCATCAATATATAAATTCACTGATGTTGAGTCTGGACCATCAATATATTAATTCACTGATGTTGATCCTGGACCATCATTCACTGATGTTGATCCTGGACCATCAGTATATAAATTCACTGATGTTGATCCTGGACCATCAATATATAAATTCACTTATGTTGATCCTGGACCATCAATATATAACTTCACTGATGTTGATCCTGGACCATCAATATATAAATTCACTGATGTTGAGTCTGGACCATCAATATATAACTTCACTGATGTTGATCCTGGACCATCAAAATATAAATTCACTGATGTTGATCCAGGACCATCAATATATAAATTCACTGATGTTGATCCTGGACCATCAATATATAAATTCACTAATGTTGATCCTGGACCATCATTCACTGATATTGATCCTGGACCATCAATATATAAATTCACTGATATTGATCCTGGACCATCAGTATATGAATTCACTGATGTTGATCCTGGACCATCATTCACTGATATTGATCCTGGACTATCAATATATAAATTTACTGATGTTGATCCTGGACCATCATTCACAAATGTTGATCCTGGACCAACAATATATGAATTTACTGATGTTGATCCTGGACCATCAATATATAAATTCACTGATGTTGATCCTGGACCATCAGTATATAAATTCACTGATGTTGTTCCTGGACCATCAATATATAAATTTACTGATGTTGATCATGGACCATCAGTATATAACTTCACTGATGTTGATCCTGGACCATCAATATATAACTTCACTGATGTTGATCCTCGACCATCATTCACTGATGTTGATCCTGGACTATCAATATATAAATTTACTGATGTTGATCCTGGACCATCATTCACAAATGTTGATCCTGGACCAACAATATATGAATTTACTGATGTTGATCCTGGACCATCAGTATATAACTTCACTGATGTTGATCCTGGACCATCAATATATAAATTCACTGATGTTGATTCTGGACCATCAATATATAAATTCACTGATGTTGATCCTGGACCATCAATATATAAATTTACTGATACTGATCCTGGATCATCAATATATAAATTTACTGATGTTGATCCTGGACCATCAATATATAAATTCACTGATGTTGATCCTGGACCATCATATATATAAATTCACTGATGTTGATCCTGGACCATCAGTATTTAAATTCACTGATGTTGATCCTGGACTATCAATATATAAATTTACTGATGTTGATCCTGGACCATCATATATATAAATTCACTGATGTTGATCCTGGACGATCAATATATAAATTCACTGATGTTGATCCTGGACCATCAATATATAAATTCACTGATGTTGATCCTGGACCATCAAAATATAAATTCACTGATGTGGATCCTGGACCATCAATATATAAATTCACTGATGTTGATCCTGGACCATCAATATATAAATTCACTGATGTTGATCCTGGACCATCAATATATTAATTCACTGATGTTGATCCTGGACCATCATTCACTGATGTTGATCCTGGACCATCAGTATATAAATTCACTGATGTTGATCCTGGACCATCAATATATAAATTCACTTATGTTGATCCTGGACCATCAATATATAACTTCACTGATGTTGATCCTGGACCATCAATATATAAATTCACTGATGTTGATCCTGGACCATCAATATATAACTTCACTGATGTTGATCCTGGACCATCAAAATATAAATTCACTGATGTTGATCCAGGACCATCAATATATAAATTCACTGATGTTGATCCTGGACCATCAATATATAAATTCACTGATATTGATCCTGGACCATCATTCACTGATATTGATCCTGGACCATCAATATATAAATTCACTGATATTGATCCTGGACCATCAGTATATGAATTCACTGATGTTGATCCTGGACCATCATTCACTGATATTGATCCTGGACCATCAATATATAAATTCACTGATGTTGATCCTGGGCCATCAGTATATAAATTCACTGATGTTGTTCCTGGACCATCAATATATAAATTTACTGATGTTGATCATGGACCATCAGTATATAACTTCACTGATGTTGATCCTGTACCATCAATATATAACTTCACTGATGTTGATCCTCGACCATCAAAATATAAATTCACTGATGTTGATCCTGGACCATCAGTATATAAATTCACTGATGTTGTTCCTGGACCATCAATATATAAATTCACTGATGTTGATCCTGGACCATCAGTATATAAATTCACTGATGTTGTTCCTGGACCATCAATATATAAATTCACTGATGTTGATCCTGGACCATCATTCACTGATGTTGATCCTGGACCATCAGTATATAAATTCACTGATGTTGTTCCTGGACTATCATTCACTAATGTTGATCCTGGACCATCAATATATAAATTCACTGATGTTGATCCTGGACCATCAGTATATAAATTCACTGATGTTGATCCTGGACCATCATTCACTAATGTTGATCCTGGACCATCAATATATAAATTTACTGATGTTGATCCTGGACCATCAATATATAAATTCACTGATGTTGATCCTGGACCATCAGTATATAAATTCACTGATGTTGATCCTGGACCATCATTCACTAATGTTGATCCTGGACCATCAATATATAAATTTACTGATGTTGATCCTGGACCATCAATATATAAATTCACTGATGTTGATCCTGGACCATCAATATATAAATTTACTGATACTGATCCTGGATCATCAGTATATAAATTCACTTATGTTGATCCTGGACCATCAATATATAAATTCACTGATGTTGATCCTGGACCATCAGTATATAAATTCACTGATGTTGATCCTGGACCATCATTCACTAATGTTGATCCTGGACCATCAATATATAAATTCACTGATGTTGATCCTGGACCATCAATATATAAATTTACTGATACTGATCCTGGATCATCAGTATATAAATTCACTTATGTTGATCCTGGACCATCAATATATAACTTCACTGATGTTGATCCTCGACCATCAGTATATAACTTCACTGATGTTGATCCTGGACCATCAAAATATAAATTCACTGATGTTGATCCTGGACCATCATTCACTAATGTTGATCCTGGACCATCAAAATATAAATTCACTGATGTTGATCCTGGACCATCAATATATAAATTCACTGATGTTGATCCTGGACCATCAATATATAAATTCACTGATGTTGATCCTGGACCATCAAAATATAAATTCACTGATGTTGATCCTGGACCATCAGTATTTAAATTCAATGATGTTGATACTGGACCATCAATTCATAAATTTACTGATGTTGATCCTGGACCATCAATATATAAATTCACTGATGTTGATCCTGGACCATCAATATACAAATTCACTGATGTTGATCCTGGACCATCAATATATAAATTCACTGATGTTGATCCTGGACCATCATTCACTGATGTTGATCCTGGACCATCAGTATATAAATTCACTGATGTTGATCCTGGACCATCAATATATAAATTCACTGATGTTGATCCTGGACCATCAATATATAAATTCACTTATGTTGATCCTGGACCATCAATATATAAATTCACTGATGTTGATCCTGGACCATCAATATACAAATTCACTGATATTGATCCTGGACCATCAGTATATGAATTCACTGATGTTGATCCTGGACCATCATTCACTGATGTTGATCCTGGACCATCAATATATAAATTCACTGATGTTGATCCTGGACCATCAATATATAACTTCACTGATGTTGATCCTCGACCATCAATATATAAATTCACTGATGTTGATCCTGGACCATCAATATATAAATTTACTGATGTTGATCCTGGACCATCAGTATATAACTTCACTGATGTTGATCCTGGACCATCATTCCCTGATGTTGATCCTGGACCATCAAAATATAAATTCACTGATGTTGATCCTGGACCATCAATATATAAATTCACTGATGTTGATCCTGGACCATCAATATACAAATTCACTGATGTTGATCCTGGACCATCATTCACTGATATTGATCCTGGACTATCAATATATAAATTTACTAATGTTGATCCTGGACCATCAATATACAAATTCACTGATGTTGATGCTGGACCATCATATATATAAATTCACTGATGTTGATCGTATATAACTTCACTGATATTGTTCCTGGACCATCAATATATAACTTCACTGATGTTGATCCTGGACCATCAAAATATAAATTCACTGATGTTGATCCTGGACCATCAATATATAAATTCACTGATGTTGATCCTGGACCATCAATATATAAATTCACTGATGTTGATCCTGGACCATCATTCACTGATGTTGATCCTGGACAATCAGTATTTAAATTCACTGATGTTGATCCTGGACCATCAGTATTTAAATTCACTGATGTTGATCCTGGACCATCATTCACTAATGTTGATCCTGGACCATCAATATATAAATTCACTGATGTTGATCCTGGACCATCAATATTCAAATTCACTGATGTTGATCCTGGACCATCATATATATAAATTCACTGATGTTGATCCTGGACCATCAATATATAAATTCACTGATGTTGATCCTGGACCAACAATATATAACTTCACTGATGTTGATCCTGGACCAACAATATATAAATTCACTGATGTTGATCCTGGACCATCAATATATAAATTCACTGATGTTGATCCTGGACCAACAATATATAACTTCACTGATGTTGATCCTGGACCAACAATATTTAAATTCACTGATGTTGATCCTGGACCATCAATATATAACTTCACTGATGTTGATCCTGGACCATCATTCACTGATGTTGATCCTGGACCATCAAAATATAAATTCACTGATGTTGATCCTGGACCATCAGTATTTAAATTCACTGATGTTAATCCTGGACCATCATTCACTAATGTTGATCCTGGACCATCAATATATAAATTCACTGATGTTGATCCTGGACCATCATATATATAAATTCACTGATGTTGATCCTGGACCATCAATATTCAAATTCACTGATGTTGATCCTGGACCATCAATATATAAATTCACTAATGTTGATCCTGGACCATCAATATTCAAATTCACTGATGTTGATCCTGGACCATCAATATATAAATTCACTGATGTTGATCCTGGACCAACAATATTTAAATTCACTGATGTTGATCCTGGACCATCAGTATATAACTTCACTGATGTTGATTCGGACCATCATTCCCTGATGTTGATCCTGGACCATCAAAATATAAATTCACTGATGTTGATCCTGGACCATCAATATATAAATTCACTGATGTTGATCCTGGACCATCAGTATTTAAATTCACTGATGTTGATCCTGGACCATCAAAATATAAATTCACTGATGTTGATCCTGGACTATCAATATATAAATTTACTGATGTTGATCCTGGACCATAAATATATAAATTCACTGATGTTGATGCTGGACCATCAAAATATAAATTCACTGATGTTGATCCTGGACTATCAATATATAAATTTACTGATGTTGATCCTGGACCATCAATATACAAATTCACTGATGTTGATGCTGGACCATCAAAATATAAATTCACTGATGTTGATCCTGGACTATCAATATATAAATTTACTGATGTTGATCCTGGACCATCAATATATAACTTCACTGATGTTGATCCTGGACCATCAATATATAACTTCACTGATGTTGATCCTGGACCAACAATATATAAATTCACTGATGTTGATCCTGGAGTATCAATATATAACTTCACTGATGTTGATCCTGGACCATCAGTATATAAATTCACTGATGTTGATCCTGGACCATCAATATATAAATTCAATGATGTTGATCCTGGACCATCAGTATATAAATTCACTGATGTTGATCCTGGACCATCAGTATATAACTTCACTGATGTTGATCCTGGACCATCAAAATATAAATTCACTGATGTTGATCCTGGACCATCAATATATAAATTCACTGATGTTGATCCTGGACCATCATTCACTGATGTTGATCCTGGACCATCAGTATTTAAATTCACTTATGTTGATCCTGGACCATCAAAATATAAATTCACTGATGTTGATCCTGGACTATCAATATATAAAATCACTGATGTTGATCCTGGACCATCAATATACAAATTCACTGATGTTGATCCTGGACCATCAATATACAAATTCACTGATGTTGATGCTGGACCATCATATATATAAATTCACTGATGTTGATCCTGGACCATCAGTATATAACTTCACTGATGTTGATCCTGGATCATCATTCACTGATATTGTTCCTGGACCATCAATATATAACTTCACTGATGTTGATCCTGGACCATCAAAATATAAATTCACTGATGTTGATCCTGGACCATCAATATATAAATTCACTGATGTTGATCCTGGACCATCATTCACTGATGTTGATCCTGGACCATCAGTATATAAATTCACTGATGTTGATCCTAGACCATCAATATATAACTTCACTGATGTTGATCCTCGACCATCAATATATAAATTCACTGATGTTGATCCTGGACCATCAATATATAAATTCACTGATGTTGATCCTGGACCATCATTCACTGATGTTGATCCTGGACCATCAAAATATAAATTCACTGATGTTGATCCTGGACCATCATTCACTGATGTTGATCCTGGACCATTAATATATAAATTAACTGATAATGATCCTGGACCATCAGTATATAAAATCACTAATCTTGATCCTGGACCATCAATATATAACTTCACTGATGTTGATCCTGGACAATCAGTATTTAAATTCACTGATGTTGATCCTGGACCATAAGTATTTAAATTCACTGATGTTGATCCTGGACCATCATTCACTAATGTTGATCCTGGACCATCAATATATAAATTCACTGATGTTGATTCTGGACCATCAATATATATATTCACTGATGTTGATCCTGGACCATCAATATATAAATTTACTGATACTGATCCTGGATCATCAGTATATAAATTCACTGATGTTGATCCTGGACCATCAATTTATAAATTTACTGATGTTGATCCTGGATCATCAGTATATAAATTCACTGATGTTGATCCTGGACCATCATTCACTGATGTTGATCCTGGACTATCAATATATAAATTTACTGATGTTGATCCTGGACCATCAATATATAAATTCACTGATGTTGATCCTGGACCATCAATATATAAATTCACTGATGTTGATCCTGGACCATCAATATATAAATTCACTGATGTTGATCCTGGACCATCAGTATTTAAATTCAATGATGTTGATCCTGGACCATCAATTCATAAATTTACTGATGTTGATCCTGGACCATCAATATATAAATTCACTGATGTTGATCCTGGACCATCAATATACAAATTCACTGATGTTGATCCTGGACCATCAGTATTTAAATTCACTGATGTTGATCCTGGACCATCATTCACTGATGTTGATCCTGGACCATCAGTATATAAATTCACTGATGTTGATCCTGGACCATCAATATATAAATTCACTGATGTTGATCCTGGACCATCAATATATAAATTCACTGATGTTGATCCTGGACCATCAGTATATAACTTCACTGATGTTGATCCTGGACCATCAAAATATAAATTCACTGATGTTGACCCTGGACCATCATTCACTGATGTTGATCCTGGACCATCAGTATATAAATTCACTGATGTTGATCCTGGACCATCAATATATAAATTCACTTATGTTGATCCTGGACCATCAATATATAAATTCACTGATGTTGATCCTGGACCATCAATATACAAATTCACTGATATTGATCCTGGACCATCAGTATATGAATTCACTGATGTTGATCCTGGACCATCATTCACTGATGTTGATCCTGGACCATCAATATATAAATTCACTGATGTTGATCCTGGACCATCAATATATAACTTCACTGATGTTGATCCTCGACCATCAATATATAAATTCACTGATGTTGATCCTGGACCATCAATATATAAATTTACTGATGTTGATCCTGGACCATCAGTATATAACTTCACTGATGTTGATCCTGGACCATCATTCCCTGATGTTGATCCTGGACCATCAAAATATAAATTCACTGATGTTGATCCTGGACCATCAATATATAAATTCACTGATGTTGATCCTGGACCATCAATATACAAATTCACTGATGTTGATCCTGGACCATCAATATACAAATTCACTGATGTTGATGCTGGACCATCATATATATAAATTCACTGATGTTGATCGTATATAACTTCATTGATGTTGTTCCTGGACCATCATTCCCTGATGTTGATCCTGGACCATCAATATATACATTTACTGATACTGATCCTGGATCATCATTCACTGATATTGTTCCTGGACCATCAATATATAACTTCACTGATGTTGATCCTGGACCATCAAAATATAAATTCACTGATGTTGATCCTGGACCATCAATATATAAATTCACTGATGTTGATCCTGGACCATCAATATATAAATTCACTGATGTTGATCCTGGACCATCATTCACTGATGTTGATCCTGGACCATCAAAATATAAATTCACTGATGTTGATCCTGGACAATCAGTATTTAAATTCACTGATGTTGATCCTGGACCATCAATATTCAAATTCACTGATGTTGATCCTGGACCATCATATATATAAATTCACTGATGTTGATCCTGGACCAACAATATATAACTTCACTGATGTTGATCCTGGACCAACAATATATAAATTCACTGATGTTGATCCTGGACCATCAATATATAAATTCACTGATGTTGATCCTGGACCAACAATATATAACTTCACTGATGTTGATCCTGGACCAACAATATTTAAATTCACTGATGTTGATCCTGGACCATCAATATATAACTTCACTGATGTTGATCCTGGACCATCATTCACTGATGTTGATCCTGGACCATCAAAATATAAATTCACTGATGTTGATCCTGGACCATCAGTATTTAAATTCACTGATGTTGATCCTGGACCATCATTCACTAATGTTGATCCTGGACCATCAATATTCAAATTCACTGATGTTGATCCTGGACCATCATATATATAAATTCACTGATGTTGATCCTGGACCATCAATATATAAATTCACTGATGTTGATCCTGGACCAACAATATTTAAATTCACTGATGTTGATCCTGGACCATCAATATATAAGTTCACTGATGTTGATCCTGGACCAACAATATATAAATTCACTGATGTTGATCCTGGAGTATCAATATATAACTTCACTGATGTTGATCCTGGACCATCAGTATATAAATTCACTGATGTTGATCCTGGACCATCAATATATAAATTCACTGATGTTGATCCTGGACCATCAGTATATAACTTCACTGATGTTGATCCTGGACCATCATTCCCTGATGTTGATCCTGGACCATCAAAATATAAATTCACTGATGTTGATCCTGGACCATCAATATATAAATTCACTGATGTTGATCCTGGACCATCAATATGTAAATTTACTGATGTTGATCCTGGACCATCAGTATATAACTTCACTGATGTTGATTCGGACCATCATTCCCTGATGTTGATCCTGGACCATCAAAATATAAATTCACTGATGTTGATCCTGGACCATCAATATATAAATTCACTGATGTTGATCCTGGACCATCAGTATTTAAATTCACTGATGTTGATCCTGGACTATCAATATATAAATTTACTGATGTTGATCCTGGACCATAAATATATAAATTCACTGATGTTGATCCTGGACCATCAATATACAAATTCACTGATGTTGATCCTGGACCATCAATATACAAATTCACTGATGTTGATGCTGGACCATCATATATATAAATTCACTGATGTTGATCCTGGACCATCAGTATATAACTTCACTGATGTTGATCCTGGACCATCAGTATATAACTTCACTGATGTTGATCCTGGACCATCAATATATAAATTCACTGATGTTGATCCTGGACCATCAGTATATAAATTCACTGATGTTGATCCTGGACCATCAGTATATAACTTCACTGATGTTGATCCTGGACCATCAAAATATAAATTCACTGATGTTGATCCTGGACCATCAATATATAAATTCACTGATGTTGATCCTGGACCATCATTCACTGATGTTGATCCTGGACCATCAGTATTTAAATTCACTGATGTTGATCCTGGACCATCAAAATATAAATTCACTGATGTTGATCCTGGACTATCAATATATAAATTCACTGATGTTGATCCTGGACCATCAATATACAAATTCACTGATGTTGATCCTGGACCATCAATATACAAATTCACTGATGTTGATGCTGGACCATCAAAATATAAATTCACTGATGTTGATCCTGGACCATCAATATATAAATTCACTGATGTTGATCCTGGACCATCATTCACTGATGTTGATCCTGGACCATCAAAAAATAAATTCACTGATGTTGATCCTGGACCATCAATATACAAATTCACTGATGTTGATGCTGGACCATCAAAATATAAATTCACTGATGTTGATCCTGGACCATCATTATATAAATTCACTGATGTTGATCCTGGACCATCATTCACTGATGTTGATCCTGGACCATCAAAAAATAAATTCACTGATGTTGATCCTGGACCATCAATATATAACTTCACTGATGTTGATCCTCGACCATCAAAATATAAATTCACTGATGTTGATCCAGGACCATCAATATACAAATTCACTGATGTTGATCCTGGACCATCATTCACTGATATTGATCCTGGACTATCAATATATAAATTTACTAATGTTGATCCTGGACCATCAATATACAAATTCACTGATGTTGATCCTGGACCATCAGTATATAACTTCACTGATGTTGTTCCTGGACCATCATTCCCTAATGTTAATCCTGGACCATCAATATATACATTTACTGATACTGATCCTGGATCATCATTCACTGATATTGTTCCTGGACCATCAATATATAACTTCACTGATGTTGATCCTGGACCATCAAAATATAAATTCACTGATGTTGATCCTGGACCATCAATATATAAATTCACTGATGTTGATCCTGGACCATCATTCACTGATGTTGATCCTGGACCATCAAAATATAAATTCACTGATGTTGATCCTGGACCATCATTCACTGATGTTGATCCTGGACCATTAATATATAAATTAACTGATAATGATCCTGGACCATCAGTATATAAAATCACTAATCTTGATCCTGGACCATCAATATATAACTTCACTGATGTTGATCCTGGACAATCAGTATTTAAATTCACTGATGTTGATCCTGGACCATAAGTATTTAAATTCACTGATGTTGATCCTGGACCATCATTCATCAATGTTGATCCTGGACCATCAATATATAAATTCACTGATGTTGATCCTGGAACATCAATATATAAATTCACTGATGTTGATCCTGGACCATCAATATATAACTTCACTGATGTTGATCCTCGACCATCAAAATATAAATTCACTGATGTTGATCCAGGACCATCAATATATAAATTCACTGATGTTGATCCTGCACCATCAATATATAAATTTACTGATGTTGATCCTGGACCATCAATATATAAATTCACTGATGTTGATCCTGGACCATCAATATACAAATTCACTGATGTTGATCCTGGACCATCAATATATAAATTCACTGATGTTGATCCTGGACCATCAATATATAAATTCACTGATGTTGATCCTGGACCATCAATATACAAATTCACTGATGTTGATCCTGGACCATCATTCACTGATATTGATCCTGGACTATCAATATATAAATTTACTAATGTTGATCCTGGACCATCAATATACAAATTCACTGATGTTGATGCTGGACCATCATATATATAAATTCACTGATGTTGATCCTGGACCATCAGTATATAACTTCACTGATGTTGTTCCTGGACCATCAATATATAAATTAACTGATAATGATCCTGGACCATCAGTATATAAAATCACTAATCTTGATCCTGGACCATCAATATATAACTTCACTGATGTTGATCCTGGACAATCAGTATTTAAATTCACTGATGTTGATCCTGGACCATCAGTATTTAAATTCACTGATGTTGATCCTGGACCATCATTCACTAATGTTGATCCTGGACCATCAATATATAAATTCACTGATGTTGATCCTGGACCATCAATATTCAAATTCACTGATGTTGATCCTGGACCATCATATATATAAATTCACTGATGTTGATCCTGGAGTATCAATATATAACTTCACTGATGTTGATCCTGGACCATCAGTATATAAATTCACTGATGTTGATCCTGGACCATCAATATATAAATTCACTGATGTTGATCCTGGACCATCAGTATATAAATTCACTGATGTTGATCCTGGACCATCAGTATATAACTTCACTGATGTTGATCCTGGACCATCAAAATATAAATTCACTGATGTTGATCCTGGACCATCAATATATAAATTCACTGATGTTGATCCTGGACCATCATTCACTGATGTTGATCCTGGACCATCAGTATTTAAATTCACTGATGTTGATCCTGGACCATCAAAATATAAATTCACTGATGTTGATCCTGGACTATCAATATATAAATTCACTGATGTTGATCCTGGACCATCAATATACAAATTCACTGATGTTGATCCTGGACCATCAAAATATAAATTCACTGATGTTGATCCTGGACCATCAATATATAACTTCACTGATGTTGATCCTGGACCATCAAAATATAAATTCACTGATGTTGATCCTGGACCATCAATATATAAATTCACTGATGTTGATCCTGGACCATCATTCACTGATGTTGATCCTGGACCATCAAAAAATAAATTCACTGATGTTGATCCTGGACCATCAGTATATAAATTCACTGATGTTGATCCTGGACCATCAATATATAAATTCACTGATGTTGATCCTGGACCATCAATATATAACTTCACTGATGTTGATCCTCGACCATCAAAATATAAATTCACTGATGTTGATCCAGGACCATCAATATACAAATTCACTGATGTTGATCCTGGACCATCATTCACTGATATTGATCCTGGACTATCAATATATAAATTTACTAATGTTGATCCTGGACCATCAATATACAAATTCACTGATGTTGATCCTGGACCATCAGTATATAACTTCACTGATGTTGTTCCTGGACCATCATTCCCTAATGTTAATCCTGGACCATCAATATATACATTTACTGATACTGATCCTGGATCATCATTCACTGATATTGTTCCTGGACCATCAATATATAACTTCACTGATGTTGATCCTGGACCATCAAAATATAAATTCACTGATGTTGATCCTGGACCATCAATATATAAATTCACTGATGTTGATCCTGGACCATCAATATATAAATTCACTGATGTTGATCCTGGACCATCATTCACTGATGTTGATCCTGGACCATCAAAATATAAATTCACTGATGTTGATCCTGGACCATCATTCACTGATGTTGATCCTGGACCATTAATATATAAATTAACTGATAATGATCCTGGACCATCAGTATATAAAATCACTAATCTTGATCCTGGACCATCAATATATAACTTCACTGATGTTGATCCTGGACAATCAGTATTTAAATTCACTGATGTTGATCCTGGACCATAAGTATTTAAATTCACTGATGTTGATCCTGGACCATCATTCACTAATGTTGATCCTGGACCATCAATATATAAATTCACTGATGTTGATCCTGGACCATCAATATATAAATTCACTGATGTTGATCCTGGACCATCAATATATAACTTCACTGATGTTGATCCTCGACCATCAAAATATAAATTCACTGATGTTGATCCAGGACCATCAATATATAAATTCACTGATGTTGATCCTGCACCATCAATATATAAATTTACTGATGTTGATCCTGGACCATCAATATATAAATTCACTGATGTTGATCCTGGACCATCAATATATAAATTCACTGATGTTGATCCTGGACCATCAATATACAAATTCACTGATGTTGATCCTGGACCATCATTCACTGATATTGATCCTGGACTATCAATATATAAATTTACTAATGTTGATCCTGGACCATCAATATACAAATTCACTGATGTTGATGCTGGACCATCATATATATAAATTCACTGATGTTGATCCTGGACCATCAGTATATAACTTCACTGATGTTGTTCCTGGACCATCAATATATAAATTAACTGATAATGATCCTGGACCATCAGTATATAAAATCACTAATCTTGATCCTGGACCATCAATATATAACTTCACTGATGTTGATCCTGGACAATCAGTATTTAAATTCACTGATGTTGATCCTGGACCATCAGTATTTAAATTCACTGATGTTGATCCTGGACCATCATTCACTAATGTTGATCCTGGACCATCAATATTCAAATTCACTGATGTTGATCCTGGACCATCATATATATAAATTCACTGATGTTGATCCTGGACCATCAATATATAAATTCACTGATGTTGATCCTGGACCATCAATATATAAATTCACTAATGTTGATCCTGGACCATCAATATATAAATTCACTAATGTTGATCCTGGACCATCAGTATTTAAATACACTTATGTTGATCCTGGACCATCAATATATAAATTCACTGATGTTGTTCCTGGACCATCAGTATATAACTTCACTGATGTTTATCCTGGACCATCATTCACTGATGTTGATCCTGGACCATCAATCTATAAATTCACTGATGTTGATCCTGGACCATCAATATACAAATTCACTGATGTTGATCCTGGACCATCAATCTATAAATTCACTGATGTTGATCCTGGACCATCAATATACAAAGTCACTGATGTTGATCCTGGACCATCAGTATATAAATTCACTGATGTTGATTCTGGACCATTAATATATAAAATCACTGATGTTGTTCCTGGACCATCAGTATTTAAATTCACTGATGTTGATCCTGGACTATCAATATATAAATTTACTGATGTTGTTCCTGGACCATCAATATATAAATTTACTGATGTTGATCCTGGGCCATCATTCCATGATGTTGATCCTGGACCATCAATATATAAATTCACTGATGTTGTTCCTGGACCATCAGTATTTAAATTCACTGATGTTGATCCTGGACAATCAATATATAAATTTACTGATGTTGATCCTGGACCATCAATATATAAATTCACTGATGTTGTTCCTGGACCATCAGTATATAACTTCACTGATGTTGATCCTGGACCATCAAAATATAAATTCACTGATGTTGATCCTGGACCATCATTAACTGATGTTGATCCTGGACCATCAATATATAAATTCACTGATGTTGATCCTGGACCATCAGTATATAAATTCACTGATGTTGATCCTGGACCATCAGTATATAAATTTACTGATGTTGATCCTGGACCATCAATATATAAATTCACTGATGTTGATCCTGGACCATCAGTATATAAATTCACTGATGTTGATCCTGGACCATCAGTATTTAAATTCACTGATGTTGATCCTGGACCATCAATTCATAAATTTACTGATGTTGATCCTGGACCATCAATATAAAAATAAACTGATGTTGATCCTGGACCATCAGTATTTAAATTCACTGATGTTGATCCTGGACCATCAATATATAAATTCACTGATGTTGTTCCTGGACCATCAGTATTTAAATACACTTATGTTGATCCTGGACCATCAATATATAAATTCACTGATGTTGTTCCTGGACCATCAGTATATAACTTCACTGATGTTTATCCTGGACCATCATTCACTGATGTTGATCCTGGACCATCAATCTATAAATTCACTGATGTTGATCCTGGACCATCAATCTATAAATTCACTGATGTTGATCCTGGACCATCAATATATAAAATCACTAATCTTGATCCTGGACCATCAATATATAAATTCACTGATGTTGATCCTGGACCATCAATATACAAATTCACTGATGTTGATCCTGGACCATCAATATATAAATTCACTGATGTTGTTCCTGGACCATCAGTATTTAAATTCACTGATGTTGATCCTGGACCATTAATATATAAATTCACTGATGTTGTTCCTGGACCATCAGTATTTAAATTCACTGATGTTGATCCTGGACCATCAATAAATAAATTTACTGATGTTGATCCTGGACCATCATTCCATGATGTTGATCCTGGACCATCAAAATATATATTCACTGATGTTGATCCTGGACCATCAATATATAAATTCACTGATGTTGATCCTGGACCATCAATATACAAATTCACTGATGTTGATCCTGGACCATCAATATATAAATTCACTGATGTTGTTCCTGGACCATCAGTATTTAAATTCACTGATGTTGATCCTGGACCATTAATATATAAATTCACTGATGTTGTTCCTGGACCATCAGTATTTAAATTCACTGATGTTGATCCTGGACCATCAAAATATAAATTTACTGATGTTGTTCCTAGACCATCAATATATAAATTTACTGATGTTGATCCTGGACCATCATTCCATGATGTTGATCCTGGACCATCAAAATAGATATTCACTGATGTTGATCCTGGACCATCATTCACTGATGTTGTTCCTGGACCATCAATATATAACTTCACTGATGTTGATCCTGGACCATCAATATATAAATTCACTGATGTTGAGTCTGGACCATCAATATATAACTTCACTGATGTTGATCCTGGACCATCAATATATAAATTCACTGATGTTGATCCTGGACCATCAATATATAAATTCACTGATGTTGATCCTGGACCATCAAAATAGATATTCACTGATGTTGATCCTGGACCATCATTCACTGATGTTGTTCCTGGACCATCAATATATAACTTCACTGATGTTGATCCTGGACCATCAATATATAAATTCACTGATGTTGAGTCTGGACCATCAATATATAACTTCACTGATGTTGATCCTGGACCATCAATATATAAATTCACTGATGTTGAGTCTGGACCATCAAAATATAAATTCACTGATGTTGATCCAGGACCATCAATATATAAATTCACTGATGTTGATCCTGGACCATCAATATATAAATTCACTAATGTTGATCCTGGACCATCATTCACTGATATTGATCCTGGACCATCAATATATAAATTCACTGATATTGATCCTGGACCATCAGTATATGAATTCACTGATGTTGATCCTGGACCATCATTCACTGATATTGATCCTGGACCATCAATATATAAATTCACTGATGTTGATCCTGGACCATCAGTATATAAATTTACTGATGTTGTTCCTGGACCATCAATATATAAATTTACTGATGTTGATCCTGGACCATCATTCCATGATGTTGATCCTGGACCATCAAAATATATATTCACTGATGTTGATCCTGGACCATCAATATATAAATTCACTGATGTTGATCCTGGACCATCAATATATAACTTCACTGATGTTGATCCTGGACCATCAATATATAAATTCACTGATGTTGATCCTGGACTAACAATATATAAATTTACTGATGTTGATCCTGGACCATCAATATATAAATTCACTGATGTTGATCCTGGACCATCAATATATAACTTCACTGATGTTTATCCTGGACCATCAATATATAAATTCACTGATGTTGATCCTGAACCATCAGTATATAAATTCACTGATGTTGATCCTGGACCATCGATATATAAATTCACTGATGTTGATCCTGGACCATCAATTTATAAATTTACTGATGTTGATCCTGGACCATCAATTCATAAATTTACTGATGTTGATCCTGGACCATCAATATAAAAATAAACTGATTTTGATCCTGGACCATCAATATATAAATTCACTGATGTTGATCCTGGACCATTAGTATATAAATTCACTGATGTTGATCCTGGACCATCAATATACAAATTCACTGATGTTGATCCTGGACCATCAATATATAAATTCACTGATGTTGTTCCTGGACCATCAGTATTTAAATTCACTGATGTTGATCCTGGACCATTAATATATAAATTCACTGATGTTGTTCCTGGACCATCAGTATTTAAATTCACTGATGTTGATCCTGGACCATCAAAATATAAATTTACTGATGTTGTTCCTAGACCATCAATATATAAATTTACTGATGTTGATCCTGGACCATCATTCCATGATGTTGATCCTGGACCATCAAAATAGATATTCACTGATGTTGATCCTGGACCATCATTCACTGATGTTGTTCCTGGACCATCAATATATAACTTCACTGATGTTGATCCTGGACCATCAATATATAAATTCACTGATGTTGAGTCTGGACCATCAATATATAACTTCACTGATGTTGATCCTGGACCATCAATATATAAATTCACTGATGTTGATCCTGGACCATCAATATATAAATTCACTGATGTTGATCCTGGACCATCAAAATAGATATTCACTGATGTTGATCCTGGACCATCATTCACTGATGTTGTTCCTGGACCATCAATATATAACTTCACTGATGTTGATCCTGGACCATCAATATATAAATTCACTGATGTTGAGTCTGGACCATCAATATATAACTTCACTGATGTTGATCCTGGACCATCAATATATAAATTCACTGATGTTGAGTCTGGACCATCAAAATATAAATTCACTGATGTTGATCCAGGACCATCAATATATAAATTCACTGATGTTGATCCTGGACCATCAATATATAAATTCACTAATGTTGATCCTGGACCATCATTCACTGATATTGATCCTGGACCATCAATATATAAATTCACTGATATTGATCCTGGACCATCAGTATATGAATTCACTGATGTTGATCCTGGACCATCATTCACTGATATTGATCCTGGACCATCAATATATAAATTCACTGATGTTGATCCTGGACCATCAGTATATAAATTTACTGATGTTGTTCCTGGACCATCAATATATAAATTTACTGATGTTGATCCTGGACCATCATTCCATGATGTTGATCCTGGACCATCAAAATATATATTCACTGATGTTGATCCTGGACCATCAATATATAAATTCACTGATGTTGATCCTGGACCATCAATATATAACTTCACTGATGTTGATCCTGGACCATCAATATATAAATTCACTGATGTTGATCCTGGACTAACAATATATAAATTTACTGATGTTGATCCTGGACCATCAATATATAAATTCACTGATGTTGATCCTGGACCATCAATATATAACTTCACTGATGTTTATCCTGGACCATCAATATATAAATTCACTGATGTTGATCCTGAACCATCAGTATATAAATTCACTGATGTTGATCCTGGACCATCGATATATAAATTCACTGATGTTGATCCTGGACCATCAATTTATAAATTTACTGATGTTGATCCTGGACCATCAATTCATAAATTTACTGATGTTGATCCTGGACCATCAATATAAAAATAAACTGATTTTGATCCTGGACCATCAATATATAAATTCACTGATGTTGATCCTGGACCATTAGTATATAAATTCACTGATGTTGTTCCTGGACCATCAGTATATAACTTCACTGATGTTGATCCTGGACCATCAATATATAAATTTACTGATGTTGATCCTGGACCATCAGTATATAACTTCACTGATGTTGATCCTGGACCATCATTCCCTGATGTTGATCCTGGACCATCAAAATATAAATTCACAGATGTTGATCCTGGACCATCAATATATAAATTCACTGATGTTGATCCTGGACCATCAGTATATAACTTCACTGATGTTGATCCTGGACCATCATTCCCAGATGTTGATCCTGGACCATCAAAATATAAATTCACAGATGTTGATCCTGGACCATCAATATATAAATTCACAGATGTTGATCCTGGACCATCAATATATAAATTCACTGATGTTGATCCTGGACCATCGATATATAAATTCACTGATGTTGATCCTGGACTATCAATATAAAAATAAACTGATGTTGATCCTGGACCATCAATATAAAAATAAACAGATGTTGATCCTGGACCATCAATATATAAAATCACTATTCTTGATCCTGGACCATCAATATATAAATTCACTGATGTTGATCCTGGACCATCAATATACAAATTCACTGATGTTGATCCTGGACCATCAGTATATAAATTCACTGATGTTGATCCTGGACCATCAGTATTTAAATTCACTTATGTTGATCCTGGACCATCAATATATAAATTCACTGATGTTGTTCCTGGACCATCAATATATAAATTTACTGATGTTGATCCTGGACCATCATTCCCTGATGTTGATCCTGGACCATCAAAATATAAATTCACTGATGTTGATCCTCGACCATCAGTATATAAATTCATAGATGTTGATCCTGGACCATCAATATATAAATTCACTGATGTCGTTCCTGGACCATCAATATATAAATTCACTGATGTTGATCCTGGACCATCAGTATATAAATTCACTGATGTTGATCCTGGACCATCAGTATTTAAATTCACTTATGTTGATCCTGGACCATCATTCCCTGATGTTGATCCTGGACCATCAAAATATAAATTCACTGATGTTGTTCGTGGACCATCAGTATTTAAATTCACTGATGTTGATCCTGGACCATCAGTATTTAAATTCACTTATGTTGATCCTGGACCATCATTCCCTGATGTTGATCCTGGACCATAAAAATATAAATTCACTGATGTTGATCCTGGACCATCAATATATAAATTCACTGATGTTGTTCCTGGACCATCAGTATTTAAATTCACTGATGTTGATCCTGGACCATCAATATATAAATTCACTGATGTTGTTCCTGGACCATCAGTATTTAAATTCACTGATGTTGATCCTGGACCATCAGTATTTAAATTCACTTATGTTGATCCTGGACCATCAATATATAAATTCACTGATGTTGATCCTGGACTATCAATATACAAATTCACTGATGTTGATCCTGGACCATCAATGTACAAATTCACTGATGTTGATCCTGGACCATCAGTATATAAATTCACTGATGTTGATCCTGGACCATCAGTATATAAATTCACTGATGTTGATCCTGGACCATCAATATATAAAATCACTAATCTTGATCCTGGACCATCAATATATAAATTCACTGATGTTGATCCTGGACCATCAATATACAAATTCACTGATGTTGATCCTGGACCATCAGTATATAAATTCACTGATGTTGATCCTGGACCATCAATATATAAATTCACTGATGTTGTTCCTGGACCATCAGTATTTAAATTCACTGATGTTGATCCTGGACCATCAGTATTTAAATTCACTTATGTTGATCCTGGACCATCAAAATATAAATTCACTGATGTTGATCCTGGACCATCAGTATATAAATTCACTGATGTTGATCCTGGACCATCAATTCATAAATTTACTGATGTTGATCCTGGACCATCAATATAAAAATAAACTGATGTTGATCCTGGACCATCAATATATAAATTCACTGATGTTGTTCCTGGACCATCAGTATATAACTTCACTGATGTTGATACTGGACCATCAATATAAAAATAAACTGATGTTGATCCTGGACCATCAGTATTTAAATTCACTGATGTTGATCCTGGACCATCAATATATAAATTCACTGATGTTGTTCCTGGACCATCAGTATATAACTTCACTGATATTGATCCTGGACCATCATTCACTGATGTTGATCCTGGACCATCAATCTATAAATTCACTGATGTTGATCCTGGACCATCAATCTATAAATTCACTGATGTTGATCCTGGACCATCAATATACAAATTCACTGATGTTGATCCTGGACCATCAGTATATAAATTCACTGATGTTGATCCTGGACCATCAATATTTAAAATCAAAAATCTTGATCCTGGACCATCAATATATAAATTCACTGATGTTGATCCTGGACCATCAATATACAAATTCACTGATGTTGATCCTGGACCATCAGTATATAAATTCACTGATGGTGATCCTGGACCATCAATATATAAATTCACTGATGTTGTTCCTGGACCATCAGTATTTAAATTCACTGATGTTGATCCTGGACCATCAATATATAAATTTACTGATGTTGTTCCTGGACCATCAATATATAAATTTACTGATGTTGATCCTGGACCATCAATATATAAATTTACTGATGTTGTTCCTGGACCATAAATATACAAATTCACTGATGTTGATCCTGGACCATCAGTATATAAATTCACTGATGTTGATCCTGGACCATCAATATATAAATTCACTGATGTTGTTCCTGGACCATCAGTATATAAATTCACAGATGTTGATCCTGGACGATCAATATATAAATTCACTGATGTTGATCCTGGACCATCGATATATAAATTCACTGATGTTGATCCTGGACCATCAGTATTTAAATTCACTTATGTTGATCCTGGATATCATTCCCTGATGTTGATCCTGGACCATCAAAATATAAATTCACTGATGTTGATCCTGGACCATCATTCACTGATGTTGATCCTCGACCATCAGTATATAAATTCACAGATGTTGATCCTGGACCATCAATATATAAATTCACTGATGTTGATCCTGGACCATCAATTCATAAATTTACTGATGTTGATCCTGGACCATCAATATAAAAATAAACCGATGTTGATCCTGGACCATCAGTATTTAAATTCACTGATGTTGATCCTGGACCATCAATATATAAATTCACTGATGTTGTTCCTGGACCATCAGTATTTAAATTCACTGATGTTGATCCTGGACCATCAGTATTTAAACTCACTTATGTTGATCCTGGACCATCAATATATAAATTCACTGATGTTGTTCCTGGACCATCAGTATATAACTTCACTGATGTTGATCCTGGACCATCATTCCCTGATGTTGATCCTGGACCATCAAAATATAAATTCACTGATGTTGATCCTGGACCATCATTCACTGATGTTGATCCTGGACCATCAATATATAAAATCACTAATCTTGATCCTGGACCATCAATATATAAATTTACTGATGTTGTTCCTGGACCATAAATATACAAATTCACTGATGTTGATCCTGGACCATCAATATATAAATTCACTGATGATGATCCTGGACTATCAATATATAAATTCACTGATGTTGATCCTGGACCATCAGTATATAAATTCACTGATGTTGATCCTGGACCATCAGTATTTAAATACACTTATGTTGATCCTGGACCATCATTCCCTGATGTTGATCCTGGACCATCAAAATATAAATTCACTGATGTTGTTCGTGGACCATCAGTATTTAAATTCACTGATGTTGATCCTGGACCATCAGTATTTAAATTCACTTATGTTGATCCTGGACCATCATTCCCTGATGTTGATCCTGGACCATAAAAATATAAATTCACTGATGTTGATCCTGGACCATCAGTATTTAAATTCACTGATGTTGATCCTGGACCATCAATATATAAATTCACTGATGTTGTTGCTGGACCATCAGTATTTAAATTCACTGATGTTGATCCTGGACCATCAATATATAAATTCACTGATGTTGTTCCTGGACCATCAGTATTTAAATTCACTGATGTTGATCCTGGACCATCAGTATTTAAATTCACTTATGTTGATCCTGGACCATCAATATATAAATTCACTGATGTTGTTCCTGGACCATCAGTATATAACTTCACTGATGTTGATCCTGGACCATCATTCCCTGATGTTGATCCTGGACCATCAATCTATAAATTCACTGATGTTGATCCTGGACTATCAATATACAAATTCACTGATGTTGATCCTGGACCATCAATGTACAAATTCACTGATGTTGATCCTGGACCATCAGTATATAAATTCACTGATGTTGATCCTGGACCATCAGTATATAAATTCACTGATGTTGATCCTGGACCATCAATATATAAAATCACTAATCTTGATCCTGGACCATCAATATATAAATTCACTGATGTTGATCCTGGACCATCAATATACAAATTCACTGATGTTGATCCTGGACCATCAGTATATAAATTCACTGATGTTGATCCTGGACCATCAATATATAAATTCACTGATGTTGTTCCTGGACCATCAGTATTTAAATTCACTGATGTTGATCCTGGACCATCAGTATTTAAATTCACTTATGTTGATCCTGGACCATCAAAATATAAATTCACTGATGTTGATCCTGGACCATCAGTATATAAATTCACTGATGTTGATCCTGGACCATCAATTCATAAATTTACTGATGTTGATCCTGGACCATCAATATAAAAATAAACTGATGTTGATCCTGGACCATCAATATATAAATTCACTGATGTTGTTCCTGGACCATCAGTATATAACTTCACTGATGTTGATCCTGGACCATCAATATAAAAATAAACTGATGTTGATCCTGGACCATCAGTATTTAAATTCACTGATGTTGATCCTGGACCATCAATATATAAATTCACTGATGTTGTTCCTGGACCATCAGTATATAACTTCACTGATGTTGATCCTGGACCATCATTCACTGATGTTGATCCTGGACCATCAATCTATAAATTCACTGATGTTGATCCTGGACCATCAATATACAAATTCACTGATGTTGATCCTGGACCATCAATCTATAAATTCACTGATGTTGATCCTGGACCATCAATATACAAATTCACTGATGTTGATCCTGGACCATCAGTATATAAATTCACTGATGTTGATCCTGGACCATCAATATTTAAAATCAAAAATCTTGATCCTGGACCATCAATATATAAATTCACTGATGTTGATCCTGGACCATCAATATACAAATTCACTGATGTTGATCCTGGACCATCAGTATATAAATTCACTGATGGTGATCCTGGACCATCAATATATAAATTCACTGATGTTGTTCCTGGACCATCAATATATAAATTTACTGATGTTGATCCTGGACCATCAATATATAAATTTACTGATGTTGTTCCTGGACCATAAATATACAAATTCACTGATGTTGATCCTGGACCATCAGTATATAAATTCACTGATGTTGATCCTGGACCATCAATATATAAATTCACTGATGTTGTTCCTGGACCATCAGTATATAAATTCACAGATGTTGATCCTGGACGATCAATATATAAATTCACTGATGTTGATCCTGGACCATCGATATATAAATTCACTGATGTTGATCCTGGACCATCAGTATTTAAATTCACTTATGTTGATCCTGGACCATCAATATATAGATTCACTGATGTTGTTCCTGGACCATCAATATATAACTTCACTGATGTTGATCCTGGATATCATTCCCTGATGTTGATCCTGGACCATCAAAATATAAATTCACTGATGTTGATCCTGGACCATCATTCACTGATGTTGATCCTCGACCATCAGTATATAAATTCACAGATGTTGATCCTGGACCATCAATATATAAATTCACTGATGTTGATCCTGGACCATCAATTCATAAATTTACTGATGTTGATCCTGGACCATCAATATAAAAATAAACCGATGTTGATCCTGGACCATCAGTATTTAAACTCACTTATGTTGATCCTGGACCATCAATATATAAATTCACTGATGTTGTTCCTGGACCATCAGTATATAACTTCACTGATGTTGATCCTGGACCATCATTCCCTGATGTTGATCCTGGACCATCAAAATATAAATTCACTGATGTTGATCCTGGACCATCATTCACTGATGTTGATCCTGGACCATCAATCTATAAATTCACTGATGTTGATCCTGGACCATCAATATACAAATTCACTGATGTTGATCCTGGACCATCAGTATATAAATTCACTGATGTTGATCCTGGACCATCAGTATATAAATTCACTGATGTTGATCCTGGACCATCAATATATAAATTCACTGATGTTGTTCCTGGACCATCAGTATTTAAATTCACTGATGTTGATCCTGGACCATCAGTATATAAATTCACTTATGTTGATCCTGGACCATCAATATATAAATTCACTGATGTTGATCCTGGACTATCAATATATAAATTCACTGATGTTGATCCTGGACCATCAGTATATAAATTCACTGATGTTGATCCTGGACCATCAGTATTTAAATACACTTATGTTGATCCTGGACCATCAATATATAAATTCACTGATGTTGTTCCTGGACCATCAGTATATAACTTCACTGATGTTTATCCTGGACCATCAATCTATAAATTCACTGATGTTGATCCTGGACCATCAATATACAAAGTCACTGATGTTGATCCTGGACCATCAGTATATAAATTCACTGATGTTGATCCTGGACCATCAATTCATAAATTTACTGATGTTGATCCTGGACCATCAATATAAAAATAAACCGATGTTGATCCTGGACCATCAGTATTTAAATTCACTGATGTTGATCCTGGACCATCAATATATAAATTCACTGATGTTGTTCCTGGACCATCAGTATTTAAATTCACTGATGTTGATCCTGGACCATCAGTATTTAAACTCACTTATGTTGATCCTGGACCATCAATATATAAATTCACTGATGTTGTTCCTGGACCATCAGTATATAACTTCACTGATGTTGATCCTGGACCATCATTCCCTGATGTTGATCCTGGACCATCAAAATATAAATTCACTGATGTTGATCCTGGACCATCATTCACTGATGTTGATCCTGGACCATCAATCTATAAATTCACTGATGTTGATCCTGGACCATCAATATACAAATTCACTGATGTTGATCCTGGACCATCAGTATATAAAGTCACTGATGTTGATCCTGGACCATCAGTATATAAATTCACTGATGTTGATCCTGGACCATCAGTATATAAATTCACTTATGTTGATCCTGGACCATCAATATATAAATTCACTGATGTTGATCCTGGACTATCAATATATAAATTCACTGATGTTGATCCTGGACCATCAATTCATAAATTTACTGATGTTGATCCTGGACCATCAATATAAAAATAAACTGATGTTGATCCTGGACCATCAATATATAAATTCACTGATGTTGTTCCTGGACCATCAGTACTTAAATTCACTGATGTTGATCCTGGACCATCAGTATTTAAAAACACTTATGTTGATCCTGGACCATCAATATATAAATTCACTGATGTTGATCCTGGACCATTAATATATAAATTCACTGATGTTGTTCCTGGACCATCAGTATTTAAATTCACTGATGTTGATCCTGGACTATCAATATATAAATTTACTGATGTTGTTCCTGGACCATCAATATATAAATTTACTGATGTTGATCCTGGACCATCAATATAAAAATAAACCGATGTTGATCCTGGACCATCAGTATTTAAACTCACTTATGTTGATCCTGGACCATCAATATATAAATTCACTGATGTTGTTCCTGGACCATCAGTATATAACTTCACTGATGTTGATCCTGGACCATCATTCCCTGATGTTGATCCTGGACCATCAAAATATAAATTCACTGATGTTGATCCTGGACCATCATTCACTGATGTTGATCCTGGACCATCAATCTATAAATTCACTGATGTTGATCCTGGACCATCAATATACAAATTCACTGATGTTGATCCTGGACCATCAGTATATAAATTCACTGATGTTGATCCTGGACGATCAGTATATAAATTCACTGATGTTGATCCTGGACCATCAATATATAAATTCACTGATGTTGATCCTGGACCATCAGTATATAAATTCACTTATGTTGATCCTGGACCATCAATATATAAATTCACTGATGTTGATCCTGGACTATCAATATATAAATTCACTGATGTTGATCCTGGACCATCAGTATATAAATTCACTGATGTTGATCCTGGACCATCAGTATTTAAATACACTTATGTTGATCCTGGACCATCAATATATAAATTCACTGATGTTGTTCCTGGACCATCAGTATATAACTTCACTGATGTTTATCCTGGACCATCAATCTATAAATTCACTGATGTTGATCCTGGACCATCAATATACAAAGTCACTGATGTTGATCCTGGACCATCAGTATATAAATTCACTGATGTTGATC
This sequence comes from Danio rerio, assembly GCF_052040795.2. Classification (NCBI taxonomy): domain Eukaryota; kingdom Metazoa; phylum Chordata; class Actinopteri; order Cypriniformes; family Danionidae; genus Danio; species Danio rerio. The sequence continues at coordinate 10,837,589 of NC_141026.1, forward strand.
CTGGACCATCAATTCATAAATTTACTGATGTTGATCCTGGACCATCAATATAAAAATAAACCGATGTTGCTCCTGGACCATCAGTATTTAAATTCACTGATGTTGATCCTGGACCATCAATATATAAATTCACTGATGTTGTTCCTGGACCATCAGTATTTAAATTCACTGATGTTGATCCTGGACCATCAGTATTTAAACTCACTTATGTTGATCCTGGACCATCAATATATAAATTCACTGATGTTGTTCCTGGACCATCAGTATATAACTTCACTGATGTTGATCCTGGACCATCATTCCCTGATGTTGATCCTGGACCATCAAAATATAAATTCACTGATGTTGATCCTGGACCATCATTCACTGATGTTGATCCTGGACCATCAATCTATAAATTCACTGATGTTGATCCTGGACCATCAATATACAAATTCACTGATGTTGATCCTGGACCATCAGTATATAAAGTCACTGATGTTGATCCTGGACCATCAGTATATAAATTCACTGATGTTGATCCTGGACCATCAATATATAAATTCACTGATGTTGTTCCTGGACCATCAGTATATAAATTCACTTATGTTGATCCTGGACCATCAATATATAAATTCACTGATGTTGATCCTGGACTATCAATATATAAATTTACTGATGTTGATCCTGGACGATCAATTCATAAATTTACTGATGTTGATCCTGGACCATCAATATAAAAATAAACTGATGTTGATCCTGGACCATCAATATATAAATTCACTGATGTTGTTCCTGGACCATCAGTACTTAAATTCACTGATGTTGATCCTGGACCATCAGTATTTAAATACACTTATGTTGATCCTGGACCATCAATATATAAATTCACTGATGTTGATCCTGGACCATTAATATATAAATTCACTGATGTTGTTCCTGGACCATCAATATATAAATTTACTGATGTTGTTCCTGGACCATCAATATATAAATTTACTGATGTTGATCCTGGACCATCATTCCATGATGTTGATCCTGGACCATCAATATTTAAATTCACTGATGTTGATCCTGGACTATCAATATATAAATTTACTGATGTTGATCCTGGACCATCAGTATATAAATTCACTGATGTTGATCCTGGACCATCAATATATAAATTCACTGATGTTGTTCCTGGACCATCAGTATATAACTTCACTGATGTTGATCCTGGACCATCAGTATATAAATTCACTGATGTTGATCCTGGACCATCAGTATATAAATTCAATGATGTTGATCCTGGACCATCAAAATATAAATTCACTGATGTTGATCCTGGACCATCAGTATATAAAATCACTAATCTTGATCCTAGACCATCAATATATAAATTCACTGATTTTGACCCTGGACCATCAGTATATAAATTCACTGATGTTGATCCTGGACCATCAGTATATAAATTCACTGATGTTGATCCTGGACCATCAATATATAAATTCACTGATGTTGTTACTGGACCATCAGTATTTAAATTCACTGATGTTGATCCTGGACTATCAATATATAAATTTACTGATGTTGATCCTGGACCATCAATTCATAAATTTACTGATGTTGATCCTGGACCATCAATATAAAAATAAACTGATGTTGATCCTGGACCATCAATATATAAATTCACTGATGTTGATCCTGGACCATCATTTACTGATGTTGATCCTGGACTATCAATATATAAATTCACTGATGTTGATCCTGGACCATCAATATATAAATTCACTGATGTTGTTCCTGGACCACAGTATTTAAATTCACTGATGTTGATCCTGGACCATCAGTATTTAAATACACTTATGTTGATCCTGGACCATCAATATATAAATTCACTGATGTTGTTCCTGGACCATCAGTATATAACTTCACTGATGTTTATCCTGGACCATCATTCACTGATGTTGATCCTGGACCATCAATCTATAAATTCACTGATGTTGATCCTGGACCATCAATATACAAAGTCACTGATGTTGATCCTGGACCATCAGTATATAAATTCACTGATGTTGATCCTGGACCATCAATATATAAAATCACTAATCTTGATCCTGGACCATCAATATATAAATTCACTGATGTTGTTCCTGGACCATCAGTATTTAAATTCACTGATGTTGATCCTGGACCATTAATATATAAATTTACTGATGTTGTTCCTGGACCATCAATATATAAATTTACTGATGTTGATCCTGGACCATCATTCCATGATGTTGATCCTGGACCATCAAAATATATATTCACTGATGTTGATCCTGGACCATCATTCACTGATGTTGATCCTGGACCACCAATATATAAATTCACTGATGTTGATCCTGGACCATCAATATATAAATTCACTGATGTTGATCCTGGACCATCAATATATAAATTCACTGATGTTGATCCTGGACTATCAATATATAAATTTACTGATGTTGATCCTGAACCATCAGTATATAAATTCACTGATGTTGATCCTGGACCATCGATATATAAATTCACTGATGTTGATCCTGGACCATTAATTCATAAATTTACTGATGTTGATCCTGGACCATCAATATAAAAATAAACTGATGTTGATCCTGGACCATCAATATAAAAATAAACTGATGTTGATCCTGGACCATCAATATATAAATTCACTGATGTTGATCCTGGACCATCAGTATATAAATTCACTGATGTTGTTCCTGGACCATCAATATATAACTTCACTGATGTTGATCCTGGACCATCATTCCCTGATGTTGATCCTGGACCATCAAAATATAAATTCACAGATGTTGATCCTGGACCATCAATATATAAATTCACAGATGTTGATCCTGGACCATCAATATATAAATTCACTGATGTTGATCCTGGACCATCATTTACTGATGTTGATCCTGGACTATCAATATATAAATTCACTGATGTTGATCCTGGACCATCGATATATAAATTCACTGATGTTGATCCTGGACCATCGATATATAAATTCACTGATGTTGATCCTGGACTATCAATATAAAAATAAACTGATGTTGATCCTGGACCATCATTATAAAAATAAACAGATGTTGATCCTGGACCATCAATATATAAAATCACTATTCTTGATCCTGGACCATCAATATATAAATTCACTGATGTTGATCCTGGACCATCAATATATAAATTTACTGATGTTGATCCTGGACCATCAAAATATAAATTCACTGATGTTGATCCTCGACCATCAAAATATAAATTCACTGATGTTGATCCTCGACCATCAGTATATAAATTCATAGATGTTGATCCTGGACCATCAATATAAAAATAAACTGATGTTGATCCTGGACCATCAGTATATAAATTCACTGATGTTGATCCTGGACCATCAGTATTTAAATTCACTTATGTTGATCCTGGACCATCATTCCCTGATGTTGATCCTGGACCATCAAAATATAAATTCACTGATGTTGATCCTGGACCATCAATATATAAATTCACTGATGTTGTTCCTGGACCATCAGTATTTAAATTCACTGATGTTGATCCTGGACCATCAATATATAAATTCACTGATGTTGTTCCTGGACCATCAGTATATAACTTCACTGATGTTGATCCTGGACCATCAATCTATAAATTCACTGATGTTGATCCTGGACCATCAATATATAAATTCACTGATGTTGATCCTGGACCATCAGTATATAAATTCACTGATGTTGATCCTGGACCATCAGTATATAAATTCACTGATGTTGATCCTGGACCATCAATATATAAAATCACTAATCTTGATCCTGGACCATCAATATATAAATTCACTGATGTTGATCCTGGACCATCAATATACAAATTCACTGATGTTGTTCCTGGACCATCAATATATAAATTTACTGATGTTGATCATGGACTATCATTCCATGATGTTGATCCTGGACCCTAAAAATATATTTACTGATGTTGATCCTGGACCATCAATATATAACTTCACTGATGTTGATCCTCGACCATCAGTATATAAATTCACAGATGTTGATCCTGGACCATCAATATATAAATTCACTGATGTTGTTCCTGGACCATCAATATATAAATTTACTGATGTTGATCATGGACTATCATTCCATGATGTTGATCCTGGACCCTAAAAATATATTTACTGATGTTGATCCTGGACCATCAATATATAACTTCACTGATGTTGATCCTCGACCATCAGTATATAAATTCACAGATGTTGATCCTGGACCATCAATATATAAATTCACTGATGTTGATCCTGGACCATCAATATATAAATTCACTGATGTTGATCCTGGACCATCAATATATAAATTCACTGATGTTGATCCTGGACCATCAATATATAACTTCACTGATGTTGATCCTGGACCATCAATATATAAATTCACTGATGTTGATACTGAACCATCAGTATATAAATTCACTGATGTTGATCCTGGACCATCGATATATAATTTCACTGATGTTGATCCTGGACCATCAATTTATAAATTTACTGATGTTGATCCTGGACCATCAATTCATAAATTTACTGATGTTGATCCTGGACCATCAATATACAAATTCACTGATGTTGATCCTGGACCATCATTCCCTGATGTTGATCCTGGACCATCAAAATATAAATTCACTGATGTTGATCCTGGACCATCATTCACTGATGTTGATCCTGGACCATTAATATATAAATTCACTGATGTTGATCCTGGACCATCAATTCATAAATTTACTGATGTTGATCCTGGACCATCAATATAAAAATAAACTGATGTTGATCCTGGACCATCAATATAAAAATAAACTGATGTTGTTCCTGGACCATCAATATATAAATTCACTGATGTTGATCCTGGACCATCAGTATATAAATTCACTGATGTTGATCCTGGACCATCAGTATTTAAATTCACTGATGTTGATCCTGGACCATGAGTATTTAAATTCACTAATGTTGATCCTGGACCATCATTTACTAATGTTGATCCTGGACCAACAATCTATAAATTCACTGATGTTGATCCTGGACCATCAATATATAAATTCACTGATGTTGATCCTGGACCATCATTTCCTGATGTTGATCCTGGACCATCAAAATATAAATTCACTGATGTTGATCCTGGACCATCATTCACTGATGTTGATCCTGGACCATCAATCTATAAATTCACTGATGTTGATCCTGGACCATCAATATATAAATTCACTGATGTTGATCCTGGACCATCATTCACTGATGTTGATCCTGGACCATCAGTATTTAAATTCACTGATGTTGATCCTGGACCATCAGTATATAAATTCACTGATGTTGATCCTGGACCATCAGTATTTAAATTCACTGATGTTGATCCTGGACCATCATTCACTGATGTTGATCCTGGACCAACAATATATAAATTTACTGATGTTGATCCTGGACCATCAGTATATAACTTCACTGATGTTGATCCTGGACCATCAATATATAAACTCACTGATGTTGATCCTGGACCATCAATATATAAATTTACTGATACTGATCCTGGATCATCAGTATATAAATTCACTGATGTTGATCCTGGACCATCAATTTATAAATTTACTGATGTTGATCTTGAACCATCAATAAAAAAAATCACTTATGTTGATCCTGGACCATCAATATATAACTTCACTGATGTTGATCCTCGACCATCAGTATATAACTTCACTGATGTTGATCCTGGACCATCAATATATAAATTCACTGATGTTGATCCTGGACCATCATTCACTGATGTTGATCCTGGACTATCAATATATAAATTTACTGATGTTGATCCTGGACCATCATATATATAAATTCACTGATGTTGATCCTGGACCATCAAAATATAAATTCACTGATGTTGATCCTGGACCATCAATATATAAAATCACTGATGTTGATCCTGGACCATCAAAATATAAATTCACTGATGTTGATCCTGGACCATCAATATATAAAATCACTGATGTTGATCCTGGACCATCAGTATTTAAATTCACTGATGTTGATCCTGGACCATCATTCACTAATGTTGATCCTGGACCAACAATATATAAATTTACTGATGTTGATCCTGGACCATCATTCACTGATGTTGATCCTGGACCATCAAAATATAAATTCAATGATGTTGATGCTGGACCATCAATATATAAATTCACTGATGTTGATCCTGGACCATCAATAAATAAATTTACTGATGTTGATCTTGGACCATCAATATATAACTTCACTGATGTTGATCCTGGACCATCAATATATAACTTCACTGATGTTGATCCTGGACCATCATTCACTGATGTTGATCCTGAACCATCAATATATAACTTCACTGATGTTGATCCTCGACCATCAACATATAAATTCACTGATGTTGATCCTGGACCATCAATATATAAATTCACTGATGTTGATCCTGGACCATCAATATATAAATTCACTGATGTTGATCCTGGACCATCCATGTATAAATTCACTGATGTTGATCCTGGACCATCATTCACTGATGTTGATCCTGGACTATCAATATATAAATTTACTGATGTTAATCCTGGACCATCAATTCAGAAATTTACTGATGTTGATCCTGGACCATCAATATAAAAATAAACTGATGTTGATCCTGGACCATCAATATATAAAATCACTGATGTTGATCCTGGACCATCAGTATATAAATTCACTGATGTTGATCCTGGACCATCATTCCCTGATGTTGATCCTGGACCATCAAAATATAAATTTACTGATGTTGATCCTGGACCATCATTCACTGATGTTGATCCTGGACCATCAAAATATAAATTCACTGATGTTGTTCCTGGACCATCAATATATAAATTCACTGATGTTGATCCTGGACCATCAGTATTTAAATTCACTGATGTTGATCCTGGACCATCAATATATAAATTCACTGATGTTGTTCCTGGACCATCAATATATAAATTCACTGATGTTGATCCTGGACCATCAATATATAAATTCACTGATGTTGATCTTGGACCATCAATTTATAAATTCACTGATGTTGGTCTTGGACCATCAATATATAAATTCACTGATGTTGATCCTGGACCACCAGTATATAAATTCACTGATGTTGATCCTGGACCATCAAAATATAAATTCACTGATGTTGATCCTGGACCATCATTCACTGATGTTGATCCTGGACCATCAAAATATAAATTCAATGATGTTGATCCTGGACCATCAATATATAAATTCACTGATGTTGATCCTGGACCATCAATATGAAAGTAAACTGATGTTGATCCTGGACCATCAATATATAAATTCACTGATGTTGATCCTGGACCATCAATATAAAAGTAAACTGATGTTGATCCTGGACCATCATTCACTGATGTTGATCCTGGACTATCAATATATAAATTTACTGATGTTGATCCTGGACCATCAATTCAGAAATTTACTGATGTTGATCCTGGACCATCAATATAAAAATAAACTGATGTTGATCCTGGACCATCAATATATAAAATCACTGATGTTGATCCTGGACCATCAGTATATAAATTCACTGATGTTGATCCTGGACCATCATTCCCTGATGTTGATCCTGGACCATCAAAATATAAATTTACTGATGTTGATCCTGGACCATCATTCACTGATGTTGATCCTGGACCATCAAAATATAAATTCACTGATGTTGTTCCTGGACCATCAATATATAAATTCACTGATGTTGATCCTGGACCATCAGTATTTAAATTCACTGATGTTGATCCTGGACCATCAATATATAAATTCACTGATGTTGTTCCTGGACCATCAATATATAAATTCACTGATGTTGATCCTGGACCATCAATATATAAATTCACTGATGTTGATCTTGGACCATCAATTTATAAATTCACTGATGTTGGTCTTGGACCATCAATATATAAATTCACTGATGTTGATCCTGGACCACCAGTATATAAATTCACTGATGTTGATCCTGGACCATCAAAATATAAATTCACTGATGTTGATCCTGGACCATCATTCACTGATGTTGATCCTGGACCATCAAAATATAAATTCAATGATGTTGATCCTGGACCATCAATATATAAATTCACTGATGTTGATCCTGGACCATCAATATGAAAGTAAACTGATGTTGATCCTGGACCATCAATATATAAATTCACTGATGTTGATCCTGGACCATCAATATATAACTTCACTGATGTTGATCCTGGACCATCAATATATAAATTCACTGATGTTGATCCTGGACCATCAATATAAAAGTAAACTGATGTTGATCCTGGACCATCAATATATAAATTCACTGATGTTGATCCTCGACCATCATATATATAAATTCACTGATGTTGATCCTGGACCATCATATATATAAATTCACTGATGTTGATCCTGGACCATCAATATATAAATTCACTGATGTTGATCCTGGACCATCAATATAAAAGTAAACTGATGTTGATCCTGGACCATCAATATATAAATTCACTGATGTTGATCCTCGACCATCAGTATTTAAATTCACTGATGTTGATCCTGGACCATCATTCACTGATGTTGATCCTGGACCATCAAAATATAAATACACTGATGTTGATCCTGGACCATCAATATATAAATTCACTGATGTTGATCCTGGACCATCAATTTATAAATTTACTGATGTTGATCCTGGACCATCAATTCATAAGTTTACTGATGTTGATCCTGGACCATCAATATACAAATTCACTGATGTTGATCCTGGACCATGAATATATAAATTCACTGATGTTGATCCTGGACCATCAAAATATAAATTCACTGATGTTGATCCTGGACCATCATATATAAAATCACTGATGTTGATCCTGGACCATCAATATATAAATTCAGTGATGTTGATCCTGGACCATAATTTTATAAATTTACTGATGTTTATCCTGGACCATCCATTTATAAATTCACTGATGTTGATCCTGGACCATCAATATATAAATTTACTGATGTTGATCCTGGACCATCAATATAAAAATTCACTGATGTTGATCCTGGACCATCAATTTATAAATTCACTGATGTTGATCCTGGACCATCATATATATAAATTCACTTATGTTGATCCTGGACCATGATAAATAATGACATATTTTAGTGGGCTGTTGATTTAGTGGGCTAAATTGATGAGTTTGGAAAAGCTGCTGTCCCATAAATGAATGCCAACTCAAGCAAGGCTAGTTCTGTTCTTCTCATTAACCTGGAAATCCTTAAAATGAACTATGACAGAGAAGAGGCAGATGATTGAGTGGTTTTATTATGTTCAGACTGGAACAGGTTGAGGTGCAGGTCTGAGCCGATGTGTTAAAATTTATATGAATATATAAATTCACTGATGTTGTTCCTGGACCATCAGTATTTAAATTCACTGATGTTGATCCTGGACCATTAATATATAAATTTACTGATGTTGTTCCTGGACCATCAATATATAAATTTACTGATGTTGATCCTGGACCATCATTCCATGATGTTGATCCTGGACCATCAAAATATATATTCACTGATGTTGATCCTGGACCATCATTCACTGATGTTGATCCTGGACCATCAATATATAAATTCACTGATGTTGATCCTGGACCATCGATATATAAATTCACTGATGTTGATCCTGGACCATCAATTTATAAATTTACTGATGTTGATCCTGGACCATCAATTCATAAATTTACTGATGTTGATCCTGGACCATCAATATAAAAATAAACTGATGTTGATCCTGGACCATCAATATAAAAATAAACTGATGTTGATCCTGGACCATCAATATATAAATTCACTGATGTTGATCCTGGACCATCAGTATATAAATTCACTGATGTTGTTCCTGGACCATCAATATATAACTTCACTGATGTTGATCCTGGACCATCATTCCCTGATGTTGATCCTGGACCATCAAAATATAAATTCACAGATGTTGATCCTGGACCATCAATATATAAATTCACAGATGTTGATCCTGGACCATCAATATATAAATTCACAGATGTTGATCCTGGACCATCGATATATAAATTCACTGATGTTGATCCTGGACCATCGATATATAAATTCACTGATGTTGATCCTGGACTATCAATATAAAAATAAACTGATGTTGATCCTGGACCATCATTATAAAAATAAACAGATGTTGATCCTGGACCATCAATATATAAAATCACTATTCTTGATCCTGGACCATCAATATATAAATTCACTGATGTTGATCCTGGACCATCAATATACAAATTCACTGATGTTGACCCTGGACCATCAGTATATAAATTCACTGATGTTGATCCTGGACCATCAATATATAAATTCACTGATGTTGTTCCTGGACCATCATTCCCTGATGTTGATCCTGGACCATCAAAATATAAATTCACTGATGTTGATCCTTGACCATCAAAATATAAATTCACTGATGTTGATCCTGGACCATCAATATAAAAATAAACTGATGTTGATCCTGGACCATCAGTATATAAATTCACTGATGTTGATCCTGGACCATCAGTATTTAAATTCACTTATGTTGATCCTGGACCATCAAAATATAAATTCACTGATGTTGATCCTGGACCATCAGTATTTAAATTCACTTATGTTGATCCTGGACCATCATTCCCTGATGTTGATCCTGGACCATCAAAATATAAATTCACTGATGTTGATCCTGGACCATCAATATATAAATTCACTGATGTTGTTCCTGGACCATCAGTATTTAAATTCACTGATGTTGATCCTGGACCATCAGTATTTAAATTCACTTATGTTGATCCTGGACCATCAATATATAAATTCACTGATGTTGTTCCTGGACCATCAGTATATAACTTCACTGATGTTGATCCTGGACCATCAATCTATAAATTCACTGATGTTGATCCTGGACCATCAATATATAAATTCACTGATGTTGATCCTGGACCATCAGTATATAAATTCACTGATGTTGATCCTGGACCATCAATATATAAATTCACTGATGTTGATCCTGGACCATCAATATATAAAATCACTAATCTTGATCCTGGACCATCAATATATAAATTCACTGATGTTGATCCTGGACCATCAATATACAAATTCACTGATGTTGATCCTGGACCATCAGTATATAAATTCACTGATGTTGATCCTGGACCATCAATATATAAATTCACTGATGTTGTTCCTGGACCATCAATATATAAATTTACTGATGTTGATCATGGACTATCATTCCATGATGTTGATCCTGGACCCTAAAAATATATTTACTGATGTTGATCCTGGACCATCAATATATAACTTCACTGATGTTGATCCTCGACCATCAGTATATAAATTCACAGATGTTGATCCTGGACCATCAATATATAAATTCACTGATGTTGATCCTGGACCATCAATATATAAATTCACTGATGTTGATCCTGGACCATCAATATATAACTTCACTGATGTTGATCCTGGACCATCAATATATAAATTCACTGATGTTGATACTGAACCATCAGTATATAAATTCACTGATGTTGATCCTGGACCATCGATATATAATTTCACTGATGTTGATCCTGGACCATCAATTTATAAATTTACTGATGTTGATCCTGGACCATCAATTCATAAATTTACTGATGTTGATCCTGGACCATCAATATACAAATTCACTGATGTTGATCCTGGACCATCATTCCCTGATGTTGATCCTGGACCATCAAAATATAAATTCACTGATGTTGATCCTGGACCATTAATATATAAATTCACTGATGTTGATCCTGGACCATCAATATATAAACTCACTGATGTTGATCCTGGACCATCAATTCATAAATTTACTGATGTTGATCCTGGACCATCAATATAAAAATAAACTGATGTTGATCCTGGACCATCAATATAAAAATAAACTGATGTTGTTCCTGGACCATCAGTATATAAATTCACTGATGTTGATCCTGGACCATCAGTATTTAAATTTACTGATGTTGATCCTGGACCATCAGTATTTAAATTCACTAATGTTGATCATGGACCATCAATATATAAATTCACTAATGTTGATCCTGGACCATCAATTTAAAAATTCATTAATGTTGATCCTGGACCATCATTTACTAATGTTGATCCTGGACCAACAATCTATAAATTCACTGATGTTGATCCTGGACCATCAATATATAAATTCACTGATGTTGATCCTGGACCATCATTTCCTGATGTTGATCCTGGACCATCAAAATATAAATTCACTGATGTTGATCCTGGACCATCATTCACTGATGTTGATCCTGGACCATCAATCTATAAATTCACTGATGTTGATCCTGGACCATCAATATATAAATTCACTGATGTTGATCCTGGACCATCATTCACTGATGTTGATCCTGGACCATCAGTATTTAAATTCACTGATGTTGATCCTGGACCATCAGTATATAAATTCACTGATGTTGATCCTGGACCATCAGTATTTAAATTCACTGATGTTGATCCTGGACCATCATTCACTGATGTTGATCCTGGACTATCAATATATAAATTTACTGATGTTGATCCTGGACCATCATTCACAAATGTTGATCCTGGACCAACAATATATAAATTTACTGATGTTGATCCTGGACCATCAGTATATAACTTCACTGATGTTGATCCTGGACCATCAATATATAAATTCACTGATGTTGATCCTGGACCATCAATATATAAATTTACTGATACTGATCCTGGATCATCAGTATATAAATTCACTGATGTTGATCCTGGACCATCAATTTATAAATTTACTGATGTTGATCTTGAACCATCAATAAAAAAAATCACTTATGTTGATCCTGGACCATCAATATATAACTTCACTGATGTTGATCCTCGACCATCAGTATATAACTTCACTGATGTTGATCCTGGACCATCAATATATAAATTTACTGATGTTGATCCTGGACCATCAATATATAAATTCACTGATGTTGATCCTGGACCATCATATATATAAATTCACTGATGTTGATCCTGGACCATCAAAATATAAATTCACTGATGTTGATCCTGGACCATCAATATATAAATTCACTGATGTTGATCCTGGACCATCAGTATTTAAATTCACTGATGTTGATCCTGGACCATCATTCACTAATGTTGATCCTGGACCAACAATATATAAATTTACTGATGTTGATCCTGGACCATCATTCACTGATGTTGATCCTGGACCATCAAAATATAAATTCAATGATGTTGATCCTGGACCATCAATAAATAAATTTACTGATGTTGATCCTGGACCATCAATATAAAAGTAAACTGATGTTGATCCTGGACCATCAATATATAAATTCACTGATGTTGATCCTCGACCATCATATATATAAATTCACTGATGTTGATCCTGGACCATCATATATATAAATTCACTGATGTTGATCCTGGACCATCAATATATAAATTCACTGATGTTGATCCTGGACCATCAATATAAAAGTAAACTGATGTTGATCCTGGACCATCAATATATAAATTCACTGATGTTGATCCTCGACCATCAGTATTTAAATTCACTGATGTTGATCCTGGACCATCAAAATATAAATTCACTGATGTTGATCCTGGACCATCAATATATAAATTCACTGATGTTGATCCTGGACCATCAATATAAAAATAAACTGATGTTGATCCTGGACCATCAATATATAAAATCACTAATCTTGATCCTGGACCATCAATATACAAATTCACTGATGTTGATCCTGGACCATGAATATATAACTTCACTGATGTTGATCCTGGACCATCATTCACTAATGTTGATCCTGGACCATCAATATATAAATTCACTGATGTTGATCCTGGACCATCAAAATATAAATTCACTGATGTTGATCCTGGACCATCAATATATAAATTCACTGATGTTGATCCTGGATAATCAATATATAACTTTACTGATGTTGATCCTGGACCATCATATATAAAATCACTGATGTTGATCCTGGACCATCAATATATAAATTCAGTGATGTTGATCCTGGACCATAATTTTATAAATTTACTGATGTTTATCCTGGACCATCCATTTATAAATTCACTGATGTTGATCCTGGACCATCAATATATAAATTTACTGATGTTGATCCTGGACCATCAATATAAAAATTCACTGATGTTGATCCTGGACCATCAATATAAAAATTCACTGATGTTGATCCTGGACCATCAATTTATAAATTCACTGATGTTGATCCTGGACCATCATATATATAAATTCACTTATGTTGATCCTGGACCATGATAAATAATGACATATTTTAGTGGGCTGTTGATTTAGTGGGCTAAATTGATGAGTTTGGAAAAGCTGCTGTCCCATAAATGAATGCCAACTCAAGCAAGGCTAGTTCTGTTCTTCTCATTAACCTGGAAATCCTTAAAATGAACTATGACAGAGAAGAGGCAGATGATTGAGTGGTTTTATTATGTTCAGACTGGAACAGGTTGAGGTGCAGGTCTGAGCCGATGTGTTAAAACAGCGATGGTAAACCCACAGAGAGCAAACACAGTGAGAGCTCCTGCTGCCCACAATCCAGAATCCAACATCTGCCCAACTACTGGACAGACACGGTTTTAGGTCATTTTAATGGGTCATTCACTGCATGTATGTGTTTTTTTTTTCAATTATAATAATTCAAAGTGCTCTTTCATACCTTGCTCATGTACAACAAGATGGTCAGAAACTGGTAAACTGGATACCAGTGTGAGTTCTCCACTCGAAACCACAAACTTCTCCTTAGAATGCTTCAACTCTTCAGTAATAACTCTTTCTAATGGACAGAAAAAAAAGAAAGTGCACATACACTGTGAAGTCAGAATTATTAGCCCAGATTAGAATCATTAGTGCAGATTTTTTCAACACATTTCTAAACATATGTTTTAATATCTCATCTCTAACAACTGATTTATTTTATCTTTGCCATGATGACAGTAAATAATATTTGAGTACATATTTTTCAAGACACTTCTATACAGCTTAAAGTGACATTTAAAGGCTCAACTAGTTTAATTAGGTAATTAAGCAGGTTAGGATAATTAGGCAAGTTATTGTATAACGATGGTTTGTTCTATAGACTATCTAAAACAAAATATAGCTTAAAGGGGCTAATAATTTTTACCTTAAAAAGACATTAAAAAAAATTTAAAACTGATTTTATTCTAATTGCAATAAAATAAGACTATCTCCAGAAGAAAAATGTTATCAGACATACTAATAAAATAATAATAATGATAATAAATAACAACAATAATAATAATAATAATAGGCACTGCCACTTTAGCTCTTAAAAGACCATTTTAAATTGACTGTGTGCCGACTTTTGACTTTCCATTTTCTGTGGTTTGATAGAGCACCTGCCTTCAGTGTGAGCAAGCACAGGAGATTCTTGATGTTTTTTTTAATTGAATTTATATACACACACACACACACACACACACATGTATGTATATGTATGTATGTATATATATATATATATATATATATATATATATATATATATATATATATATATATATATATATATATATATATATATATATATATTTATTTATTTTTTTAATAAATGCAAAATTGTGTACAAGAGATTTGTAACAACCCTTTTTTGAATTTTATAAAATCACACACAATGTACACACTTATAGTATTTCATTTAAAATCTAATATAAATATTTATTAATTAAAATATATAGGTTTAATTAATGTTAAATGTCATTTACAATTATTGTATTTATTTCAATTAAAACATCCATGCATTTTTTTATAAAAAGCATTACATATATACACACAGACATACACAGTTTATTCACCTTATTCTCCTTTCTGCGCAGACGAGCGGCTGCAGCCATTTGAATATTTTGGGCCCGAGACTTCCGATCATATTCACTTACATTCATTTTTATATGTTAAAAACAGCTTGAAGGATTATCTTATTCTACTTTGTCTGTATAGTCATGCAAACACTTGTACAGCTAGTAGTTTGACCGTTTTCTGGCGTTTATTATTTCTAGACATTTCTCCCAAAGGCAACTGAATCGGAAGTTGCAAAAACAAGATCTATATTGCTCTATAAGCTAATATTGTTAGTTTAACGAATATATTTTATTTAATACAAAAAAAAAATTTAAATGTAAAATTCATAGACGAGAGATTTGTATTTAAAGTTTTTTTTTATTTAAATATTTGATAAAATATTTATATTTATCGTAAAATGTAATTTACAATTATTTTAATATTTATTTGAAAATGTCCATGTATTTTTTCTAAAATAGGTATTTAATAACTTTAATGAATAATCTTGTATTTATGACATGGTTAGCTTTACTGATTATATTTGTTCAAATATTTATTTTAAAAATGTAAAATTATATGCAAAATGAAAATTTTCTTAATAGTATTTAAATCCTACACAGATTTATAACAATCTATTTTAATTTGTAAACAAACTGTACACACAGACATACCACCACCACCACTATTACGACCACTACAGATTTTTGGTTATTTTATTTAAATATAGATTCATGTAAAATGTCATCTACAATTGTTTTAGTTAAACTTTACATAGTAAAACAGTCTAACTTAGTTAATATTATAGTTATATAATATTAATATATAATATATAATATAGTTAATATTAATGCATTGACTAACACAAAGAAACATTAGTTCATGTTAGAAAACACATAACTACTGAAACCTTATTGTAAAGTGTGATAATTAATTTTAATATTCGTTTTTTTATATAATAAACACACACAAATAATAATACTTGTAATACTGATTATTAATATTATTTCTATTATTATTATTAATATTATTATGGAGCACAGTCTCACACTCACTTGTCGTGTGGTCACAGATGGGCTCACATGACTCCGTTTCAGATGGATGGCAAACAGATGTAATGCAGTGAATGAAGATCTGTTCAAGATTTACAAAAGGACAATACATATAAACATGTACAAAACATATACAATAAAGGAATTGAATCCTAAGGAGAACACGAGGAGGATGAATAACTTCATACCCGTAGAGGCAGAGATGACTGATCTACAGCCGGGAACACATTTACAATGAAACGCCTGTAATGAGATGGAAACTGCAGCCCTGAAGAGGCCACAGAAAGCATGGTGGTCCGCTCATGGTCATCATTATGTGGACAGCTATAGGGAAAGAGAGAAAGAGGAACTGAAACCATGAAGCAGTGATTGATCCGTTTATCATTCTCAGGGAATTAAGAAATTTAGTGAAAGAAGAAGACAACACGTTTACCCGTTCTCCAGGAGGTCCCACTGTGGCTGGGTCAGAGCTTCAGGATTAGATGTGGTCCAGCAGTGCTCCAGGTGCAGAGTGATACTGGGGTCAGTCGTGTTCAGCATGCGCACTTCCACATACACAGGCTCTCTCAGTGTTTTAGTAACAGGGTAGTCCGTGTCAGAGTAGTATGAAGTGTACATGTCCTCTGAAATGCATTTGAAAGCAGTTACTTAATTAACCACAGCTCACTGTAATGCCTTTAATATACACCTGGCACTAAATGAATATCAAATTCAGTGTAGTTTTACGGTTTGGGAATGTTTAATAAATGCTGGTATTACATACTTTTTTGTAAAGGAAAGAATTCTAAAAAGAAATGATAAAAAAAATATTGTTTTCTTGCACACAAACACATGATTTTGATAAATAAGACATCATCAATGTATCATCAGGTCCCACAGGTATTAATGGTTTTGTCTGTATGATTTTTGATTCAAACTCTACACAGAAACACCAAGTGAGCAGAGGTTCAAACCAGGGACAGTCTTGCATTGAGGCGACAAAACTACCTACTGCGCCACTGCTTCACCCCTGCTTTTCCTACTATGAATGGTTAATGGTGGTCTACTGGCGGCCCACTATGGATGGTCAACATTCTTAAAAATTTCTTTTTTTGTTTTCAACAGAAAAAAAAACTCTTAATAAAATTTATTTGGTACAAGTAAAGGGTGAGTAAATTATGACGATTTAAATTTTTCTGTAAACTTTCCCTTAAACTGTTAATTGGGCAAAACAAACTGCTATTTTCCAATGGCTTGCCTAATAACCCATTTATTAGGCAAGCCATTGGAAAATAGCAGTTTGTTTTGTATCCAAAAAAGCAAAAGGTGCTATTAATATTGGCCTTTTTAATATGTTAATATTGATTTGTTCCAGCCAAACTAAAATAAAGTCTTTCTACAGAAGAAAATGTTAATAGGAAAGACTAAAAAGTTCCCTTGCTCTATATTATTCACTCATTTTCTTGTCGGCTTAGTCCTTTTATTAATCCGGGGTCGCCACAGCGGAATGAACCGCCAACTTATCCAGCAGGTTTTTACGCAGCGGATGCCCTTCCAACCGCAACCCATCTCTGGGAAACATACATACACACATTCACACTCATATACTATGGACAATTTAGCCTACCCAATTCACCTGTAACGCATGTCTTTGGACTGTGGGGGAAACTGGAGCACCCGGAGGAAACCTACGCGAACGCAGGGAGAACATGCAAACTCCACACAGAAACGCCATCTGAGCCGAGGTTCGAACCAGCGACCCAGCGACCTTCTTGCTGTGAGGCGACAGCACTACCTACTGCGCCACTCCCTCGCCGCTCTATATTATATAAAAACAATTATGATAAAAATAAATAAATAAATAAAAAAATAAAAATAAATAAATCACATGGGAAATTTGAATGAAAATTTTAGAAATATAATTTCTCAGGATGGCTAATATGTTGCCTGTACATGGTTTTCAACTGCTTGCAATTTTCATTACGATGCAAAAAAAATTCTATTAAAATTAATCATGTGGGCTTCATACAAATCCATGATCACCTGTTACATCTTGAGGTTGTGCTTACCATCAGGGCATCTTTTAGATGTGCACAGTCCATGAGCGAGCCGGAGCTCCATTTGGAGTGAACCCTGCTGAGACACATGAGGAGCAGGAGGAGGAGGAGAAGAAGGAGGAGTCTTCATCTCAATCACCACAGCTTCAACTACTGTCGCTGAAAACCTGCACTGGAACTTCAGCCTTCAACACAAACACAGGAGGTAATGTGGCCTCTTTTAATAAACCCCGAACACAAAAACAGGCCACCGAGATGAACGCAAAGTGAGCATGACTCATTATAAAAAACGATTGTTACTAAGATATATAAAATGCAATATCCAATATCCATATTGCAGAGAAGTGTAATAATTTTAATGTTTTCATGTTGTACTGTTGATTCTAAATGGCAATACATTGTACTGACAATATTAAATTAATATCCTGAGCTGATGTGAAGGACATTGGTAAACAAAGTTGTTTTTAAAGGTGTTTTTTTTTTTGGTGCACAAAACTGTTCCTGGAGCTTCGTATGCCTACAGTTGAACCACTGAAGTCACATGAAACGTTTTGACAATGCTTTTGGTTTCTTTTGGAATTCAAGATGAGAGAGCTTTAATACAAGTTGCTTTAATCGAAAATATCTTAGTCTTCCAAAGATGAACGAAGGTCTCAGGAGATTGGAACAACATGAGGGTGAGAAATGGACAACAGAAATATCATTGGGTGAACTAAGCCTTTAAATTTAGATGCTAGATGCAGAGCAGCCAAAAGGAACCTATGGAGGTCCTCGGAGCTGAATTAAAAGTAAAATAATAATGGTGGAGATAGAGAGACCCAAGAAAAATGACAATGGTTAAAAATATGACAGGTTTTCATTCATTCATTCATCTTAGTCCCTTTATTCATCAGGGGTCGCCAAAGCGGAATGAACCGCCAACTTATCCAGCATATGTTTTACACAGCAGATGCCCTTCCAGCTGCAACCCATCACTGGGAAACATCCATACACACTCATTCACACGCTAAGGCAAATAAAGCTTACCTAATTCCTCTATAGTGCATGTCTTTGGATTGTGAGGGAAACTGGAGCACCCGGAGGATACCCACACCAACACATGGGAGAACATATGCAAACTCCACACAGAAATGCCAAATGCCCGACAAGTTTACAGTCACTCAATGTTAAGGTCTAAATGTTTGCACTTGGCATTATTTCCTTAAAGCCTCAATTAGATTTAAAGGGACAGTCCCCCCCCCCCCCCCCCCCCAAAAGTATAATTCTATCATCATTTATTCATCCTCAGCTTACTCCAAAACTGTTGCACTAAAAATGATATACTGAAGAGTGTTGAAAAATACAGCCATTGCAGTATTTTTAGTGATATACTACACTTAAAAATATTTTTGCTCCTTGTTTAAACTACTTTTCCAAAATGAGTTGAAACAAAACGATTCTTTTTGGGACAAGTTAACTCTTTTAGGTTCAATCCACTTAAATTAGTAAAATCGATTAGGGTAATGTAATCGATTTGTGTTAGGACAACTTAAAGGAATTGTGTGGAACCCAGCATTTTGTTTTAACGGCAATGGCTGCTTTTTCCCAACATTCTTTAGTTTGTCTTGTTTTAAAGAAATTCAAACATGTTTAGAACTACTTGAATGTTAATAAATTAAAAGTTTGGTTGAAAAATATATTTAATTAGAAACAATTACTTGTTTATTTAAGTATGACCATTGCATTAATTAATTTTTTTTTTCAAAGAAACAAAAGGGACAAAAAGGGACCATCAAAAGGACAGGGAAATGATACATCGCAAGAAATATCACAATATTTAACAAAATCACATATTTTCCCAGCATCGTGCAGCCTGAACTCACTCATAAACATCTCTCATAATTGATCCGTGAGGTTCCAGACCCACTTCATACACAGAGGACATCTTGTTCTCATAAATAACAAATCCTCTTTCTTCCTGAAGGAAAAAAGAAGAGCAATTAACAGACCAGAAAACAATGATGCAACTAATAATTGACTAATAAAACTGTCTCCCACCTTCATCGTGGTGCCGCAGGTGCTCACAGCAAACTGATAGATGGCGAAGCTGCCAGTGCTGCCAACAGGAGCGCAGTGAGCAGGGTCATCTTCCAGCATGTGGATGGACTCTAAACTGATGCCTGGCATGGTGGCGTCTCGAGCAACTACCAATACAAACTGCCCATCCCTTGTGCACTGCAGAGTAACTGAGACAAACAGGAGAAAATGCACTTTAAATGTACAGCAACTAGACCTTGTAGTGAAATTAGAAGTGATCACCAGCTATTTTTGTCTTCCAGAAACTTGCAACTATAAAAGTGAACTACATTATGTGGAGACATCATAAAGAGGCACAAAATTACCTTCGGGATGTCTTGACTATCTCGATGAGAGTAGAAAAAGCTTAGATGCATATTTCCATCCAATAATATAAGTACTTTCTATTCTATTTTTCTATGCATTCATTTGTTTAAGAAATTACAGTGATAGATTAACAGCAACACACGATCTGTTGCGGATTTATAAAATATATACTAATTTAAATTTTAGATATGTACATTTTTATTACAAAAACAAGGCCTTGATTAACCCAGTGGAGTTATATTGATTACATTTATGATGGATGAATGTGCTTTCTGGAGCTTTGAAAACTGGGGCACCATTGACTAGCATTATAAATCTGGAAAGAGTCACAATATTAAAAGTAAAACTGACTGCGTTTGCCTGAAAAATGAAAGGCATATAGACCTAGGATTCTAAAAGAAGATTAAAATATGGGATATTACCTTTTTTTTTTTTACCCTAAGCCAAACTTTTCACGTTTTCCATTTTTAAAAATTGATAATAAAATGTCTTGATCACCAAAATGAATGATTTATTTTGATTATATGACTTCTGAAATATCACATTCCACTCAAGACTTAAGGTCTGCTGAAAATTAGGCACTGCCATCATCTAAATAAAAAAACGTTTTTATGCATTGCATACTATTTTCACAACATTTCTTCACAGTACCATTTGTACTTAAAAAAAAATAAATAAATAAATAAAATAAATAAATAAACCCTCTAGGGAACATTAGAGAATTATTCTACAAATATTGGAAGTCAAATAATGAATGCTCATAATTACAAATAATAGCAGTAATATGGCAGTGTCTATTATCTTTGGACCTTTTTATGCTATATGTGAGAAAAATTAGAAAAATGAAGAAAACACTACAAAATGAACATGTTCTCTGGATTTATTATTTATACGCTGGTTAAATTAAAATATAAACATTTTAATTTATTCATCAAACTCTTAAAAACATTTCAGGCAAGTTTCAAATAAAAATGCAAAATATGCAGATAAATGATAATATTCTCAGTTGGAGCATTTATTTCCAGAAAGATCAAAACTAGTCAAAATAATGAAAAGTTCAAATGATCAAGAAATTAATTCACTAGTCATTTTCAACACATTAATACTCCAAATAACTTTTTTGAGCTTTAAAGGGATTGAAGAGAAGAGGGTAAATGAATGAATAAATAAATGACAACGTGGGAATTCGGGGGTAAACTATAATGAGTTGATGGGAGAATACATAATATATTTATAAAATTAAAAAAGAAAAATTACAGAAGAAAAACAAATAAATTACTTTTAAATATACTTTATCTGCTTATTATTAGTGGTCTCTTAATTTGGACCTATGGATTATTATAGAATTAGCCCTCTTAATTATAAACAAACTCCTGTGGTAAACTTTTTATTTTTATTGTAACGTTCAACAAGAATACAAAAATATACAGAAAAATGTGTAAATCATATAACAACAAAAATTGACAACAGAACAAAACAACAAGAGAAACAAAAGATTAAGCCAGGTGTAATATGAGTTCCAAAGATCACTTTGAATCTATCTTAAAGCAAAGTCACAGTGATGTATAAAAGGTCAAATAAAATACAGTCCGCTGGGTATTATAGAAAAGAGACAACACTGTAAGATTCACATAGTGTTATTGATTTTAAAGCTTTAACATTGCTGGAGGTAGAGACTGTATTCAAATAACATTTCAAATCTTTACAAAAAAAATAAGAGAGAGGGGCTTTACAGACTATATCTATTTGTGTATAAAAAATTGCAAGTAAAACAGATTTATTAGAACATATTTATCTTTTATTTTATCAACATGATAAAAACCAAATAAAATAGCACTATTAGAGAAATAGACTACAAGTTGTGATGTAAAATAAAAGCATAAATATTGGATGGAAGGATATATAGGATATATATGAATGAAAAAGGGAATGAAAAGCAGGAGTAACAGAAAAGTGTGTGTAGGCTATCTTGCAGGAGCTCACCTGCTTTCCCATAATAACATCCCTGATCTCCATAGCAGCAGCTGATGTCTTCACACTCCGACGGAGAGATGTCCGGCTCTCCGCACTCAATGCGCTCAAACTGCGGCACCACACAGCGCTGAGAGCCGGTGGAGCTCAGAGGGCTCTCCGGTGAAAAACTCTCCCGTCGGAGGTTAAACATCTCCTGTTTATCCTCCAGAACCGGCGAGAATGGCAAACCGCCACCGTCGTGATACTGAGGCATTTCCCGCGGAAACTGTAGATCCTGAGCATTGATCAAATACATACTATTAACAATTAATGCTGCAATTACAAACATTGCTGCGGTTTACTTTAGCTTAGTACGTGCTTTTTTTGTGTGTGTCACAAATTTAAGCGTTCATAATGAGTCTAATTAGACCCGCCCTCTTATAAACAAACTCACGTGGTTAAAAGAAAACTAAAACTTTTAGAGTTGGGTCAAAAGTGATGAATATAATACTAAATGAAATGAATAGCTTGTGGATAAATTTGGAGAAAACTAATAAAAACATTGATGAAAATGTTCTTTGGTCTCAGTATTTCCGCCATCTTGCCAAAGTTATACACCTTCATCTTACGCCCCTGTCTTGCAGTCTGCAGACAGATACACTTTTATTTGGTGATTTATGCGGCATATTCAGGTTGTGATGCAAAGTTAAACGCATAAAATATAATTAAAGTTGATCTGTAATGTATATTTATTAATTTAGATGTAATAATTGCTAATTCAAATAATGAGAGATATAAAAAGCATTAGGATGAATAATTACTCTTTAATCTATGTGATAAAATATATTTTTTAAGAATATGGAGGTTTTCTGATGGCTTAACATTTTTTTTATAATCAGGAACAACAAATAGCTCAAAACAGCTCTATCTGCGGTTGATTGTTTTAGTCTTGTTTACAGGATGTGTAGTCGAGTACCGATCTAGAGGGGCGCAGGTTCTTGATGGTCATTGTAGACGTGGATCGCTAGCTCGTAGTTCACTGAACTACTTACATATGTTCATGAATAACCTTAGACTTTCCTGAAAAGCAAAAATGCTTGATTTTGCTATTTTTGCTGTGACATTTGTTATCATTCTGATTGGTGCCGTCCTGTATTTATATCCGGTAAAACTCGAGATGCTGTCTGTTATGTGAACTGTTGTGTAGTTTTGTTATGACTGTGTTTTGTATGAAAGCTAATGTCTGAACTGGTACTGAAGGTCAAACTGCTATCTTTTTAAATACATGTTTTAACTGTACATTTTCTTTTTAAAATGTCAGTCATCTAGACGAGCTTCTGGTGTACCTGGACTAAACCCAACAGAAGAGAAGTAAATACTCTAAGAAAGTCTTATTGCTCACAGTTTGTTGTCAGGTAATCTAGTAAATATCTATTTTCATTTGTCCAGAGATGGGAATCTTCAAGACATCGTGAACAAAGGAAGTCTCCATGAGTTTCTGGTGGGTCTTCATGATGAGTTTGGGTCTGTGGCATCTTTCTGGTTCGGGGCGAGACCAGTGGTCAGCCTGGGTGCTGTGAACCAACTGCGACAACACATCAACCCTAACTGGACCAGTGAGTAGCCGCAGTGAGGGAGGGAAACGTTTTGTGGAGAAGTGGCTCTGAGTAAAATTTATTTGATCATAAAATTGTGTATGATGAGTTTAGTTGTTTAATTCAAACATTTTAGGGTTTGTTGTAAGTTTTTTTTTGTGTGTGTGTTTAAGGAAGGTACTTATGCCCACCAAAGCTGCATTTACAGTTGAAGTCTGAATTATTAGCCCCCCTGTCCCTGAATTATTAGTCCGCCTGTTTATTTTCCCCCCCAATTTTTGTTTAACGGAGAAAAGATTTTTTCTAACACATTCCTAAACATGATAGTTTTAATACTTAATTTTTAATATTTAGATTTATTTATTTTTGACATTATGACAGTAAATAATATTTGACTAGATATTTTTTAAGACACTTCTATACAGATTAAAGTGACATTTTAAAAGGCTTAACTAGGTTAATTAGGCAAGTTATTGTATAATGATGGTTTATTCTGTAGATTAAAAGATAATATAGCTAAAAATATAGCTTAAAAGGGCTAATAATTTTGTCCTTAAAATGGTGTTTAGAAAATTAAAAACTGCTTTTATTCTAGCCGAAATAAAACAAATAAGACTTTCTCTAGAATAAAAAATATTATCAGACATACTTTGAAAATTTCCTTGCTCTGTTAAACATCTTTTGGGAAATATTTACAAAATCAAAAAAATAAATAAATAAATCAAAGGGGGGCCAATAATTCAGACTTCAGCTGTAAAGGATCAAATATACATTTATACAAAAACTCAGTTTAAAGCATTTCTTTTATAATTTACTTTAAAATGTAATTTTGTGCGCAGTCATTACTTGTGCGCAGTCATTACTTATCATTTTTAATCCAATATATTGTTTAGGTCCCAAGTATGCATTTTTTATTTTTATCAATGTTTAACAGTTGTGATGCCTATTATTTTTTACTAAAACCATGGCACACAACAGGCTTCTAGATGAAAATCATTTGTAACACTTTAAATGTTCTTACTGTCACTTTTGATAGTTTAAAAAGGATAGTTCACCCAAAAATGAAAATTCTGTCATCATTTATTCACCCTTCTCTTCTCCAAAACTTTTTTGAGTTTCTTTATTCTGTTGAACACAAAGGAAAATATTGAAGAAGTTTTGAAAAATCATCCATTAATTTCAATAGTAATTTCATATCTAATATAGATGTCAATGATTGCTTTTTCCAACATTCTTCAGAATATCTTGTTTTGTGTTCAATGGAGGAAAGAAAATCATAAAAGTTTAGAACCACTTGAGTGTGAATAAATTATGATAAAATACATGTTTCCTATAAACTATTCCTATAATTCATTCTTACAGAATACAACTTTTTTTTTATTTCACTCTAGATTTATAAAGTGAAATGTATCAGGTATAATTTACTGAAAGTAGAATCTATTTCTTTTAATATTTAAAAAATAAATAGGGATGCTCCGATCAGGGTTTTTGCAGCTGATACTGAGTACTAATTCCTTTTTGTGGTGATCGACTGATATCAAGTACCGATTCTGATGTTTCAAGCTTAATAATGCATAAAGCGCATTTTCCCTTCAAGTTTGATACTTACGTGGAGATCTTGCCTTACCTAAGAAAAGAAATGAAAGATGTTACGTATAACTCCTTAAACACATCTCTTATAACTATTTAGTGTGGACATGTAATGATCAGAAGCAGCTTTACAGAAAATAATAGAGAAAACATATGTAAAAAAAGGTAAGAAAAATCTCTAACGAAGCAATTTGGAAACATTGCAAATGATGGAAGAAGAATTCAACATGTCTCAGTGAAGTTTGGAGCGCATATTTGTTTCATAAGAAGTTAAAATGCACAGCTATAAATAAATTATTTCTTAACTGAAATAAAATGTATCGACAAACTACTGTTTATTACAATAAGTTAGATTTATTAAATATTAATGGATTTGTTTATTTCCCTAATATTTCCAGCCAGGTTAACTTGCGATAATGTTGAAAACACAGAACTTCAGTTCTGATATGTAAAAAGATTTCAGTTCTTATATGTCCTCTGCTTGTAAACACATAAACAAACAATTGTGATCGGTTCATGAGATTGGCCAGATTAGCAAGTACCGATCGAGTCATGAAATGTGATTATCGGCTGATACTGATCTCTTGCGGATCGATCAGAGCATCCCTAAAAATAAATATATACACACATGTTGTAAAAATTATTGTATAGTACTTCCAATGCATATGGTTATGCATGCTTTATCTAACACACATTTGTATTCTCTTCACAGCGGATTCATTTGAGACGATGCTTAAGTCGTTGCTGGGCTACCAGTCCGGTTCAGGAGTTGGACTGACAGAGTCCATGATGAGAAAAAAAGTGTATGAAGGAGCTATCAATAAAACTCTGGAGAACAACTTCCCTCTGTTGCTTCAGGTATGATTATAAGTCATTTCTATAGGATTTTGTTGTTAGCAGCATTCTTCTAACTCAAATATATCGACCTTAAAGGGATAGTACACTCCAAAATATTACTCACTTTTTACTCATTAAAAAGTTCATTTAAAATGGAAATTCTGTCATTTTTTCACCCTCAAGTGGTTCTTCTAAACCTTTGAGTTTCTTTATACAGCTGAACCTAAAATTAGATATTTGCAAGAAAGCTGGAAGGCATTTACCATTGACATCTATAGTAACAATAACAAACACCATGGAAGTCAATTGTTGCAGGTTTTCAGCTTTCTTCAAAATATCTTCTTTTGTGTTTAACAGAAAAAAAACTTAAGTAAATGTAGACAGAATTTACTTTTTAAATGAACTCTTTTTAAACTAAAACTAATTATAAACAATAAAATATACAGAACATAAAAACCACAAAACATCTAAAAATAATGTTATGCCTTTTTAATACTCCTTTTGTTTTAGCAAGTTGAGGAGCTGGTTGATAAGTGGGCCTCCTATCCTAAATCTCAGCACACGCCTCTCTGTGCTCATCTTCTTGGATTGGCTATGAAAGCTGTCACTCAGCTGGCCATGGGGAGTCGCTTTCGGGACGATGCTGAGGTCATTCGCTTTCGTAAGAACCATGAAGCGGTGAGCATTCCTGCCATGCTAATCAAAATTTATTTTAAATTAAATTGCTCTAATAATGACCATTTTCATGATGGAAAATGAACCTTTTAGGTCTCAAGAGTGTGTCTGTGAAGTTTCAGCTCAAAATACATGTCAGATCATTTATAATACCCTGTTAAAAATGTATTTTTTGAGGTCAGGGTGAATTTTGAGATGTTTTGCTCCTGTGCCTTTAAATGCTAATGAGCAGGTTCTCCCTACTACTACAGAATGATCAGTTTAACAAATACCTAATAACTAATACAACGTAATAAAATAAAAGTTACTACTGAACCAGGGAGTTTTCAAATATTTATTTGCAGTGTTGTGGGTAGCGTATTACAAGTAACGCGAGTTATGTAATAATATTAGTTTTCTAAGTAACAAGTAAAGTAACGTATTAAAAAAAAAAAAAAAAAAAAATATATATATATATATATATATAAATATATATATATATATAATTTTTTTTTTATATAATTTTTTTTGTTACTTTTAAAAAAATGTAATATGATTTTTTATTTGAATGAATTATCTTTTTTGTAAAAATTTGCTGAATTAAAATAAATGTAGTCACGTTAAATCCTGCACTCAATGAAAGAATAAGCTTCTTTCTGCGATGGAAATAATCTCATTATTCTGAACTCATGGAAGAAAAGGAAAGGGGTTTGTTTCAATGGACAGTAATTTTGGGTCACAGAGTTCTCAGACGATAACATTATCCTACATTATTATTTTTTGGATGTGTTTTTTAAGATCAAGTCTGTTTTTGAGATAAAGCCTTAGCCACGTAATAAAAAGTAACATAACTAAAAAGTAACCTAATAAAAAGTAACATAATACATTATTATGCCGGCAGCTAGCTCTCTGCTACTCTCACATGGTCGCCCACTAAAGCTAAGCAGGTGCTCAACCTGCGGTCTGTGTGGGTCCTAACGCCCCAGTATAGTGAAGAGGACTCTTTACTGCTCAATGAGTGCCATCTTTCAGATGAGGCGTTAAACCGAGGTCCTGACTCTTTGTGGTCGTTAAAAATCCCAGGATGTTTAACCCCGGCATCCTGGCCAAATTTGCCCACTGGCCTCTGTCCATCATAGCCTTCTAACCATCCCCATATCATAATTGGCTTCATCACTCTGTCTCCTCTCCACCAATCAGCTGGTGTGTGGTGTGCAATCTGGCGCAATATGACTGTTGTCGCAGTCGCACTCATCCAGGCGGATGCTGCACACTGGTGGTGGATGAGGAACAACAAAATTGCTCCTCATGCAAGTAATTAATATACAGAGATCCAATATAGCTACTGTACTTCATAAATATTTAGCGTCTACAAAACGGTTGTTTGATTAAAGCATGTAAAAGCATTAACATGTTGTTTGATTAAAGCGTCCTTGTTTATAGTTATGTACTGACACTATAGCTTTAATGATTTAAGCGGTCATGAATTTCTTGACTTAAAATTCAAAGTGTACCACTTCCTGAAGTACGGCTTTATCACAGATAGTAGGAACAGATACGATTATGCACATTAATACAAAGACATAAAATGCTATGTCATGATGCTGTTGCCCTCAAAATCACCTGATTTAAATTAAAGAAATAATTTTTTTAAAGTAGATTTTTTCACATTTGTGATGTGTTTATACCACTCTATATGGCTGTGTACACATTCTTTATACACAGAAAAAGTTGATGTGTTCAAAAAATGATGTTTTTTTGTTTGTTTAAATTTATGTATTTAAAATGAGCTGAAACGACACAATTATTGAGCTTTTTGGGGGGACAACTTGATTGTTTTATGTTCGATCCACTTAAAATTGGTAAAAACGAATATGTTAACTTAATTCCTTCATGTTGTATAAACACACCTCGATTGTGTGGAAGAACCCTGCATTTTTTTACACTGTAGGTGCCCTTTTAACAGTGAAATTATGTAAATGAAAGTACCTATTTCTGGATCTGAACAGATCTGGTCAGAGATTGGAAAAGGTTACCTGGATGGATCCTTAGAGAAGAGCTCAAGCAGAAAGGCCCATTATGAGAGTGGTAAGAAGCCAGCTTTGGAAAGAGTTTGTTTGATGATTGACGATTCATTATTAACTGATTTGTTTTGTTGTTATTTTCAGCGTTGGCTGAGATGGAGTCAGTGTTGAAGTCTTTGGCAAAGCAGAGGCCTGGACAAGGGTCCAGTCAGTCTTTTGTTAACTATTTACTACAGGCTAATCTGACAGAGCGACAGGTGACTCAATGGTTCACTCTTAATGGTTCATTTTAAATCGAGATGCTGACCTATAATGTTTACATTCTGAATTATTAGCCCCCCTGAATTATCAGCCCCCCCTGTTTATTTTCCCCCTAATTTCTGTTTAACGGAGAAATTTTTTTTTCAGCACTTTTCTAAACATAATAGTTTTAATAACTCATTTCTAATAACTGATTTATTTTATCTTTGCCATGATGACAGTAAATAATATTTGACTAGATATTTTTCAAGACACTTCTATACAGCTTAAAGTGACATTTAAAGGCTTAACTAGGTTAATTAGGTTAACTAGGCAAGCTGGGGTAATTAGGAAAGTTGTTGTATAACGATGGTTTGTTCTGTAGACTATCGAAAAATATATAGCTTAAAGGGGCTAAAAATTTTGACCCTTAAATGGTTTTAAAAAAACCATACTGTGAAAATGTCCTTGCTCTGTTAAACATCATTTAGGAAATATTTAAAAAAGAAAGTAAAATTCCAAGGGGGGCTAATAATTCTGACTTCAACTGTATACTATTACATAAGTTATTCTATGTATTTATCCTCAGGTGATGGAAGATGGTATGGTTTTTACTTTAGCCGGCTGTGTCATCACTGCTAACTGTGAGTTTTAGGTTCTTTCTGTAAATCTAGTCCCATTTAAAAAAAAAAATTTTCGTAGACTACTTTTTTAACGAATTGTAAATTATCTTTTGTTTTGATATTTGATTTTTTTTCATCCATTTAAAAAAAATCTTTAGCTATCTGTTGCACTTTACACAGTTTACATGTTTGGTTTGAATATTTATGTATTTTTAATTGTAGTAATTTTAGTGCTTCAAGTAAAGCTTACTTTAAATATCGAGGCAATATTTGTAATTCATGAAGTTCATATAAAACGTGTTGAATTTCAAATGAGTTAAAAATATTTTAATTAGTCCTCATTGCTTTGAGATTAATACAAAGTACAAGTTTTTTTTTACATAATGTATGTGTGTGCTCTGTGTATTTATTTTGTGTGTATATACAAAATGTTTATTTATATTTAAATGTAAAATACATATTTATATGGCCGGCATGGTGGCTCAGTGGTTAGCAATGTCGTCTCACAGCAAGAAGGTCGCTGGATCGAGTTCAGACAGGGTCAGTTGGCATTTCTTAGTGGAGTTTGCACGTTCTCCCTGTGTTCGCGTGTGTTTCCTCTGGGTGTTCCAGTTTCTCCCACAGTCCAAAGACATGCACTATAGGTGAATTGGATAAACAAAATTGGCCATAGTGTATGAGTGCATGTGTGAATGTGAGAGTGTATGGGTGCTTCCCAGTACTGGGTTGTGGCTGGAAGGGCATCCGCTGCGTAAAACTTATGCTGGATAAGTTTGCGATTCATTCCGCTGTGGCGACCCCTGATATATAAGGGACTAATGAATGAATGAGTATGAATATATCTATGTGATACAAATTAAATGTAAATTTCAATATCTGTGACAAAGTTTTGTTTTTATGTATGTGTTTTATCACATATACATAATAAATATATAAAATGCACACAAATATATTGTCAAACCTAACTTTGATTTTTGATGCGATCGATCTTTTCCCGGCACTGGTTTTATTAGATTTAAAAGTCCTGTAGATTTCTGTTATTTAATACTAGTTCTCACCTGCTTTCTCTCCCAGTGTGCATCTGGGCAGTTCACTTCCTGTCAGTCTCTGAAGCAGTGCAGGACCGGCTCTATCATGAGCTTGTTGAAGTGCTCGGAGATGAGCCTGTCAGCTTGGAGAAGATTCCACAGCTTCGGTGTGTCTCAGTCATAGTTTCTATTATAATTCTGTTCATTATTCATATGATAACTACATGTATTAATTTAAAAAGACTACAGTGCTCAGCATACATGAGTACACCACTCACAAATCTCTCTTTTAAATTCATATTTTTAATAGGAAGCTTTGCAATATTATATTTGTGCATAAACATTAGATTAGTCAGTACTGAAGCCAAATCTAAAGCTTATCTAAAAAAATATCTTATGATAACAGTCCAAAAAACTAGTACACCCAAATTTATGTTATAGAAAAATGTTAAATACAAATTTTAAAAAGAGGAAAAATCAAGAGAAACAAACAAAAAATATATATAGGAAAATTTAGTTGAAATTTTGTAGGTTGTAATTTAATTTTTGCAATATTTTGCCTGAATTTATTTGTATTATCTTTTCATTTCTAAATGTTTGGTGACTAAAATATTATTTTAATAAATTTATAAAAATCAGTTTTTTTATGCACCAAAATACATTGCCTATATTCACTAAGAAATGGATACACTGTATATGAAGCAAACGCATTCAAAAGACTATAATGAAGGAAGCTTGTTTCCATGACAGTATAAAAGGGTAATTGTGACATATGTTTCAATTGAGGACTTTTCTGCGAAGTCGTTTTTTGCATGTCTCTATGTCAGAATTCAAGTTAATATCCCTTTTTATAGGGTTGAAAAAGTTTATATCTAACAGTTCTGAGAAAAAAAAAATTAGGACAATGAGAAACGGTCACAATTTGTCTTTTATTTATCCTGCAAAAATTATCCCAATCATTAAAAAATTTCACGCCTAAAGGTAATATTTCTGATAATCTAATTTAATAATACTTTAAAATAGGGCTGAACAATATTTCGTTCGAGCATCAATATTAAAATGTGTCTATCTCCAATTGTCACATCGCAGGATTAGATTAATTATTAAAGATTAAAATATAACTATATTATTAAATGTATCTATTTTTAATTATTCATACGATGATGACCATGATATTTTTGCATTTGATTGTTGCACTTCTGTACTTGAATACTGTTATATTACCATTAAACCATAAAGCACTGTTTATTTACTGTATGCTTTGCTTGTAATTGACTATAATTTATGCAATTATACTGCATAGAAAAGACTTGGTCATCCCAGTTGATCTAAATTAATGTAATCTTTCCAAATAGAGCTATTTAACTCATCTACTGAAATGATATTCATATCGCAATATATATTGCATTAAAACAAAATATCGCAATGTCAGATTTTTCCAATAACATGCAGCCCTACTTTGAAATGACGATTCACCTAAGAGTTTAAAATGTGTACGTCTCAAATATTTTCACGTTCAGTGTTTTTTTTCTATTTTGTTCACCATTCCCGCCACCAGGGGGCATATGTTCAGCAATTCTCTGATTTAACGAAATAAAAGTATCACGTGGCTTTCACATTGTCATTCCTGTTCATGCCTTTCCTCCAGATACTGCCAGCAGGTGCTGAATGAAACCGTCCGCACTGCTAAACTAACGCCCGTGGCTGCCAGATTACAGGAGGTGGAAGGAAAGGTGGACCAACACGTCATTCCCAAAGAAGTAAGAGAATCATCCTTTCTCATTTACCAGGTCCATAGAAAAAAAACTAATAGAAAACACGTCTTTTGTTTTTAAAAGTTATACTTTTATATACCTGCATGCATGCAAGACAGATACAGATATTTGATTTTGTATAGTAGTCAATGCTGAGATAATATAAAGATTTTACTTTTAGGCCTGTGGTTATATCTCATTTTTGTTGTACGATATATTGCACAAAATGACATTTTAAATTTTGTCATTTTTAGCAGACGTTTTTTGTCCAAAGTGACTTACTTTTTTACGATTAAAGTGGCATAGATATGTAAGAGTGTATTTTATACAGGTATTAAGCCCACTGTGTGAGGCACACTCAGAATTGCATAATGTTTTAAGGTTGTCTTGTGGTGTGGTTAGCAGTGAGTTGTTGTTTATTGTGATAAATGCTATTACTGTCATTTTTGACCATTTTATTCCACTCATTAAATAATGCCAGAATAACTAAATAATACCATTGTAATGCCACTAGACTCTTTAAAAAACCATATTATATTTTTGGAGAATTATATTATATTTTTAGAATATTTCATATAATCAGGGCTTAATTTGTGCCAGAACAAACTGGATCCGGCACCTCTGAAATTTGATTCGGCACCTCATTTTACCAATCCCCCTCCTCACATGGCTTTTTCTTCCGCGACAACCCCCCACCCGCCGCTCTTTCGGACTTTCACTTTCTCCCTCCTCTGGTAACATGCCGGATTCATTATCCCGATCTGTTCCAGGACCTCACAATTTACAAATTAAAAAACAGCATATTACAAGTCTGTAAAATAAATTATTAAAAGTGCTGATGATTGTAATAGTAAGTGTCTTATTGTGGTATTTATTTATTTATAAATAAATAAATAAATAAATAAATAAATAAATAAATATACATTCATAAATATACTATATTTAATAAATATAATAATAAATATAAATTTATAAATAAATAAATAATAGTTATTTAAAATATATAATAATATATATATTTTCATAAATATATAAAATATATAATAAATATAAATTTATAAACAAATAAATAAATAAATAAACAAAAAACAAAGCAGCTGCTTGCCATCACAACAGCAATAATATCCAATGGACAGCCGATGGCTTTCACTCCAGAATGGTGGAATCCGGGGCTGTTGCTGGGTGCTGCTGTTGCATCGGAATGTTCTATTGAGTGTCGCCTCTTGGTCGTTCTAAGCTCTTTGATCCCACTGACAGTGTAGTGTCCCCTTCACTTTACTGGGGCATTAGGCCCAGACCCCAGGTTGAGCGCCCCCTGCTGGCCTCACTAACACATCCATGAGCAACTTAGTTTTCCCATGCAGTCTCCCATCCAGGTACTGACCATTTAGTGAGTAACCGGTATTGGGTTGGAGGGTGATATGGCTTTATTTAACAATAAATGTTTACAAAAAAAAGGTAACAAGAAAAAGTAACATGTTTAACAAAGTCATTTTAGACTTTGAAAGTGTCTAAAGTTTTTTAAAGTGTCACACAGAGGTACAGGTGGATCAATGGGCCGTATCTGCTACTAGATCTTTTTTTAGTTTTTAGGCACCCGTATGAAAATGTAATACAGTAAATACTACAGTGCCTTTTTTTACCATACTGACACCTTCAGTAGAAATTGGATGAGATCAGCTGCACAATCAGCTAAAATGTTGCTGACATTTGTTTTTATGTATGGACGATATATATTGCGTCCCCTAAAATTGTTAAGGTCATGTCCATGTGTTGTGCGATAAGTCAATATGTTGATCATTTCAACAGGCGTAATTACTATAACATATACATTATGTTCCATTTGCTTTTTTTATTCTGTGATATTTGTAGACACTGGTTATCTATGCCCTTGGTGTCGTCCTTCAGGATGCAGATACTTGGTCACTTCCATACAGGTAGGGGTGTGTTTGTGAATGCTGCTTATTCTACGTATATCAGATTGTTTATGGTTTGCTGGCATTTTCACCAGTGTGTGTTTCACGCAGGTTTAATCCTGACAGATTTGCTGAAGAGTCAGTAATGAAGAGCTTCTCGCTGCTTGGGTTTTCAGGAAGTCAGGCCTGCCCTGAATTAAGGTATGAGGAGAGAAATACAAGTAAATGAACCATCAAGAATATGACAAAAAAATGTAGTAAAAATAATGATAAACAGACTTGTGTACTTCCAAACTAGTTTGTTTGACTTTGTTTTTTTTTGGTGGAACTCAAAAGGAGATGTTTGGTTGAATGTTCAGGCTGCTCCACATCAGGAAAAGTATTTGGGAAATGACATTAAGCCACACAAAAAACTCCTGTTAAACAGTGATTCCCCATTTTCCAATCTAATATACTGGTGATGATATTTCATGGGAGTTTTGCTGTAATGACAAATCTTCAACATTTATTTTTTATGTATTTTCAACTAAGAAAAATACATATAGTTATGATTCTATGTGCTGAGATCCTCTTGTTGGAACAGTACTATAAACATATGAGCATTCTGCCAAATATCTATTTTAGTTTTTTGCTGTGGAAAAAAATATATACAGTGCACAACATAAATGAATACACCCCCTTTTGAAAAATATTATGTTTCCATTGCTCAGTGAATTTAGGCATTAGTTTTTGCTCCATTAAACAAAACCGTTTCATTCGTTCATTTTCCTTCAGCTTAGTCCCTTTATTCATCAGTGGGGTCACCACAGCAGAATGAACTGCCAACTTATTCAGCATATGTTTTACACAGCGGATGCCCTACCAACTGCAACCCAGTGCTGGGAAACATCCATACACACTCATACACACACATACATTCATTTTCTTTTCTGCTTAGTCTCTTTATTCATCAGGGGTCACCACAGCGGAATGAACCGCCAACTTATCCAGCATATGTTTTTAAACAGCGGATGCCCTACCAGCTGCAACCCAGTGCTGGGAAATATCCATACACACTCATTCTCACACACACACTACGGCCAATTTAGTTTATTCAATTCACCTATAGCGCATGTCTTTGGACTGTGGAGGAAAACGGAGCACCCGGAGGGAACCCACGCCAACACAGGGAGACCATGCAAACTCTATACAGAAATGGCAACTGACCCAGCTGGAATTTGAACTAGTGACCTTCTTGCTGTGAGGCGATAGTGCTAACCACTGAGCCACCGTTTCGACTCAAAACAGTTTTATTAAATCTTGATTTTAAAAATATTAGTGTGGTCAGCTATCCTCATTAGTAACAAAGATAATACATTTCAATTCAAACGAATGAAATTAACGAACTACAAAAAATATCAGTTAAATAGATTTTTAAAATTTTTCTCCTGATTTTTCTTCTTTATTAAAATTAAAACTTATTTATTATTGCTTACTCACATATTAATTGAGGTGCATTTTGGACTGTGATGTTAAGCTATTTTGTCAAATAAATGCCAGCTTTGGCTTTGGTAGTGACCAATCTAAGGCCCTGTTTACACTAGTACGTTTTAGTTCTAAAACGGCATTTTAGAATGAAAACGATCCGTGTCCACACTGGCAATTCACTATAATAACTCTCCGTCTACATTACACCACTAAAAATGCACATCACGTAACCACACATACTCTCTAGCATGCGCTGCAGCATATATACCCAGATGAGAGCTGTGCATGTCAGACTGTTCATCAAGGATCTCCCGCTGGATCTAATCTCACTATATTTGTTAAACGTTATATTTAATTCATCTTGTTGTCTATATCTAACAACATATTGTACGTTCTACTTTTTATAATGGCCATTATTAAGTATTAATACTGAAATTCAGCAAAAGAGAGGGTATTCTTTGTATTTTCAATGAAAATGAAAGGAGGCAATTACAAAGGTAATGTTATAGGCTGCGTTTTGTTTTACATATGCATACAGTGACGATGACGGACATATAAATATGCAGCTACACGAGGCCTCAACAGTTTTGCTGTCTGTTAAGTTGCTAATATCAAAATGAAAGTAGCAGAAAATGAAAATCCTTATATCATGTTTTCATTTTATTGTTAAGAAAGTGAAACAGCGTAGCCAGGGTGATGTGAACAAAGTTATAAAGTAAACTGTTCCCTTTAAAAATTTACCCGACGTGTCCTCGGGAGTTTGTTTTACTTATCAAACTTGCAAAGTCTGAATTTACAAGGAGAGCATGCAAGACTGAACTCTGTGTAGGCTACTTAATATTGAGGAAAAAGCCCCATTCAGACAGGCAAATGTCTCCATTTTTAGATGTCTATGTTTTCCCCCATCCACACTGACACAGAGCAGCAATGTATTAAAATGAAAATGGCATCTCCAGCATTTCCAAAACACTCTGTTTTCGGCGCTTGAAAAATCCGGCATAGTGTGGACGGATGGCATAACCATAGCAAAACGTATGGATTTTAAATCTAAAACGTATTAGTGTAATACAGGGTTTTTCAAAGTCTAAGACAGTGGGCCTCCCTTTTGACACAAGTTATCCATTGGCGCCCTCCTCCTCCCAAACACGCACACACACACACACACACACACACACACACATATATATATATATATATATATATATATATATATATATATATATATATATATATATATATATATATATATATATATATATATACAGTATATATATAGACACAGACAGATGTCAGACTGTTAACTCACTTTTATCATCATTTGCATGAAAGTGCAATTATTTACAGAGTAATAACAAGTATTTTAATATAACGTTTTTAAAACTAGTAGGATGGTTCAATATGAATAGAACAGATCCAAGAACTGTCCATCCCAGTCAAAACAGTCGAAGTTTAGTGGGTCTCATGCTGTCATTAGCCAAAATATCTTGACAAACCACACATAAAGGTCGTGGTTCATCAGCTGGTCCTGTCCACGTAAATCCTAAACTCAAATACTGATCATCATATCGTCGTCTTTTGGGTTTAAGCCCTGAACTTGAAGGCTTTGAATCGGGGGGTCTCAGAAACCGATCCATTGTATTAGCAGGCATATACATGTATTGGTGGGCTTGCCAAACAGAAGCGAATTCACAGCTATGGCCTTCTGGTTAAAAAAGGTTTTCTTATTTTTGCGTATTATTTTTTTAGCTTTGTTTAATTAAAACGTTTAAATATAATAAAAAATACATATAATAATTAAACTTAATTATATTTTTATTATATAATATTTTTTTCCCGCGCCTCCCCTGACATGCTCTTGCGCCCCCCAGGGGAGGCGCGCCTCACACTTTGAAAACCCCTGGTGTAATATATTAGGGCCTAATATATATACTACATACACAAATATATTATTGTATAGCATACAGTATTGAGGTAAAGTTGGTTTTATGTTCACAGATTCTGACATTCTCCTTAAAAATGTAATTTCAGAAAAGTTTTATTTGCATTTTGCGTGTTTCCTCTGAGTGCTACAGTTTACCCCACAGTCCAAAGACATGCGCTGTAGGTAATCTGAATAAAGTAAACTGGTGGTAGTGTATGTGTGTATGGATGTTTCCCAGTACTGGGTTTCAGCTGGAAGGGCATCCGCTGTGTTAAACATATGCTGTATAAGTTGGCCGTTCATTCCGATGTGGCAACCCCTGTTGAATAAAGAGACTGAGTCGAAGGAAAATGAATGAATGAATATTATTTGCAAATTTTGAATGGGGAAATCATATTAGCAGCCAATGACTATCAAGGGGGGGGGGGTGTACATATTAATGTTGAACACTTTATTTATTATAGGGTCTAATCATGCTGATGGTGAGTAAATGATGAGCAGATTCATACTACTTAACTATTCTCTCTCTGGCTGTTTTGTTTCTCTGTGTAGATTTGCATACACAGTGGCCACAGTGCTGCTCAGCACACTGGTGCGCAGGTTGAGAATGCACAGGGTGGACGGGCAGGTGGTTGAGGCCCGGTATGAGCTGGTGACCACACCCAAAGATGACACCTGGATCACGGTCAGCAAGAGAAACTGAACCACTCCAACATCCATGAAACAGCGCCCTCTGGAGGATGGGAATTACACATGAATGATCACATGGTTTACATGCAGTGTGGTTGAGCAATTTATAAGATCAAAGCAATGTCCAGGTTATTAACACTATTCGCCACAGTTTTTAGAGCTTCATTCTTTTGAAGTGCTTTGGACAACAACATTCCAGAAATGATCAGTGTTTAACTGCAATTTTCTATACTAATAAAAAAAGAAGTGTGCTTCTGTCAGTTTATGCCTGTCTATCAGTCTAGCTATTACTTATATTTGTCTATCTATCCATCTATTCATTCATCCTCTCTCGATGGATTAGTCAGTCTATGTCCAACCATCTATCTATCTATCTATCTATCTATCTATCTATCTATCTATCTATCTATCTATCTATCTATCTATCTATCTATCTATCTATCTATCTATCTATCTGTCTGTCTGTCTGTCTGTCTGTCTGTCTGTCTGTCTGTCTGTCTGTCTGTCTATCTATTTTTCATCTATTTATCTTGCCTAATTCTTTCTAGCCATCATCCTTCCATCTATTTGTCCTTTTTATTTTGCCTAATTCTATCCATCCATCAAGCATCCATCTATTCGTTTATCCATTTGTCCATCTATTAATTTTGCCTAATTTAGTCTCTATCTATCTATCTATCTATCTATCTATCTATCTATCTATCTATCTATCTATCTATCTATCTATCTATCTATCTATCTATCTAATTATCTATCTATCTGCCTAATTCTATAAATCAGTTTATTTGTCCGTCTATCAATCTTGCCTAATTCCATCCATCCGTCTATTTAACTATTTGTCCATCTATTTATTCATCCTAATTCTATCCATTTATCCATCTATGTCCTATTTATTTTGCCTAATTCTTTCTTTCTATCTATCCATCTATCCTAATCTAGCCTAATTCCATCCATCCGTCCATCCATTTGTCCTATTTATCTTGCCTAATTCTTTCTATCTGTCCATCCATCCATCCATCTATTTATCTTGCCTAATTCCATCCATCCATTTGTCCTATTTATCTTGCCTATCTATCTATCTATCTATCTATCTATCTATCTATCTATCTATCTATCTATCTATCTATCTATCTATCTATCTATCTATCTATCTATCTATCTATCTATCTATCTCTCTCTCATCTATTTGTCTGTGTGTTTGTTTATCCGTTTATCTATTTGTCATCTATTTATTTTGCCTAATTCCATCCATCCATCCATCCATCCATCCATCTATCCATCTATTAGTTTATCCATTTGTCCGTCTATCAATCTTGCCTAATTCCATTTATCCATCTGTTTAACCATTTGTCCATTTATTTATTCTTCTTAATTCTATCCACCTATCCATCATCCATTTGTCCTATTTATCTTGCCTAATTCTT
Organism: Danio rerio; assembly: GCF_052040795.2. NCBI lineage: Eukaryota > Metazoa > Chordata > Actinopteri > Cypriniformes > Danionidae > Danio > Danio rerio. The sequence goes on from NC_141026.1 coordinate 10,878,680, forward strand.
TTCATCCATCCATCCATCCATCATTTATCTTTCCTAATTCCATCCATCCATCCATGTGTCCTATTTATTTTGCCTAATTCTATCCATCCACTCATTTATCTATTTGTCTATCTTTCCTAATTCTATCTATCTATCTATCTATCTATCTATCTATCTATCTATCTATCTATCTATCTATCTATCTATCTATCTATCTATCTATCTTCCTGTCTATTTATCTTGCCTAATGTTATCCATCCATCTAATGGTCCATTTCAGTGGATTTTTCTATATATCTATTGTGTTTGTCTGTCCATTTATATGTCTGTAAGTCATTTTGTCCATCTATTTATCAATCTATCTGCTCATTTATCTGTAAATATTGTGGCCAGATGATTTGGCCTAAACCATTTTCATGTTGGAGCATCATAACTATCCACAAAATGACACAGGGGGGACAGTGAGAGGAATAGAACGAAACGTATAGGGGAGGAGGAAATATTTTTGAGTGTGTGTAAAAGAGAGAGAGAGAGAGAGAGAGGGTTAGTGTGGTGGTGTTTTCCTCCTGCATGCATCAGTGAGGGAGAGGGAGTGTGATGGTGGTGTTTTCCTCCTGCATGCATCAGTAAAATGTGAAGATGGCGGAGCTGCAGATGCTGCTGGAAGAGGAGATTCCTGCTGGTCGAGGAGCTTTGCTGGACAGCTACGCCAACCTAGAGAGAGTCGCCGAGTACTGCGAGAGCAACTACATACAGGTGACAACATTAAACGCCGTACAAATATTCGAGATACGCGCAAAAAATGACAAGAGAGATGAATGATCCGACAGCTTGTGTTTTCGAGTTACGGTAAAACGAAATGGACTAAATTCAACACATGTCGTTGCCGCATTTAAATCATTATGGTTTATAATGTTCGAAAGCATCATCTAACACATTTTTTGGGCGTTTGAGAGCCATGTTCACTGTTTTTGTACAGAAATGGGGCCTCAAACGCTGAGCTAATAAGCTAACGCGCTAATCGAAGCGAAACCAATGTGTAAACCTCAAATGTATCACACAAAAACGGTTTATTTATTTTACCTTTAACTTACGTTTAATACAAACGAACCCCTACTGCACTTTTGTGATTATTAATGGTTAACAGTTATATTATTTAAAGCGGTATATTTATGAGTAAATCTCTATGAAAACATTTATGTGTTTTTGAAGTTAGCTTCGCTGCTAAATGCTGAAAGCTTATGTGCAGTGTTTTTAACTTAATAAATGTGCTGTTTTTATTTCAAATGTTTCTTAAATTTGTGGTTTTACCCCCTTTTTATTAATAGAGTGTTGTTTAGGGTTGTACATGGTCGATAGAGATGTGTGGATGATGTTATGTTAGGAGGATATTTTTTGGTAAGGTTACGTTACTATCGCGATTAATCGATGCAGTTTACTTCTACTCCGATATCTTTTTATACATGCATACAGTTTCGGCTGCATTGTTACAATAACTAGTTTGTAATATATGTTGGTTTATATAAGGGGTCACCAATCTCGGTCCTGGAGGACCTGTGTCCCTGCAGGGTTTAGCTCCAACTTGCCTCAACACACCCACACCTGCCTGGATGATTCAAGTATACCTAGTTAGTAAGACCTTGATTAGCTTGTTCAAGTGTGTTTGATTAGGGTTGTAGCTAAAATCTGCTGGACACCGGCCCTCCAGGAACAAGTTTGGTGACCACTGGTCTATATAGTCATGCTGTGATAGACAAATTAAATAACTGTGATAGACAAATTAAATAATTAAAGACCTTTTAACGCCAGTCTCTGAATAAATACTTACGGGTCATCAACAAGCTATAAATCTGTGTAATTTTTATTTCCCACCTACCATGTGTTTCAGAGAAAATTATATAATTTATAAAAAAAGTTTTTAAATTTAACATTAATTTCAAGTTAAACAATAATAGTATATTCTGACGTTGGTTTTTAATAAGACTTAAAACAATGTCCATTTTTGCCGGTGAAATGAAGTTATGCGCCCTGTACGGAACACTATTTTAATCTAAATGGAGCATCATTAATACCTCATCTTCTGTACACATGCATAGGCAGTCTTTTCTCAAAAACTACTGGTCCAAAAGACATCAATCAAAATTTGGATTGGGCAGTAGCTATTCACTCAGAGAATGATCTGGCTTTCAATGATGGAGGAGTGGTCGTTTGAGTTTGCTGAATGGCGAAAAGTGTACTTAACATGGTTAGTCTACGTTAGTTAAACTGTAGTTCTAAGAACTATTGTATATTAGGCATGAGACGATAACCGTTTTTAAGGGATACTGCAATTTTGAAATGCCACGGTTTTAAAACCGGCAAAACTTTTCTGTAATACCGTTCCTATACTGTAAAAAAAATCTGTAATTTTAAAGTTTATTTCAAGCAGCTGGGGTGCGGGAAAAAAAAGTAAAATAACCGCTGTTAAATTACAGAAATTTACTGTAAAATAACAGGTTGAATTACAAAAATTTACTAGAAATTTTAATTTAATGAAATTTTTATAATTTAACGGCCGTTATTTTACGCTTTTTTTTTCTGGTACCCCAGCTGTCAGGAAGAAACCATAAAATGACGTTTTGTTTTATATATATATATAGTGTAAGGTATGTGTACGATTTTTTTTTTTTTCATTTAAGTTTTTTTTTTTGTTTGTTTTTTAGGACAAAAAACTGTCTTTGAAATAAATGAAGACAGCAGAAGTCAATGATTTATTTGAATTATTCAGCCTGACATGCTTACTGCTCCAAAATATATTAAATGTTTTTCGAAGGGGACACACTTTTTTTGTTTTGTTTTTACCCAGACATTTAAAAAGACTATATTTTAGAGCGGTAGTCACAATACCGTGAAACCGTGGTGTTTTAATCCAAGACTATCCTACCATCAGAATCATATACCAGCCCATGCTTATTGTATGCATTTAATTTACCCTGCTAGCACGAGGTTTGATGATTCATCTGGAAACCAATAAAGGCTTCTGGAAAGAAAATGAGTGACTAAATTCGTGTTATTTTCAGCGTTCCTGGGGGATCCACAGAAGTGGGTGTGTGAGGATCTGCACTTCTCTGTTTAGTATTTGTCATCCCTCAGAAATAGAGCATCAGAAATCAAAGTCTGACATTTATTGCTCCAAAAATACAGAGCGTGTCACATGGGCCGGAGCAGATCAGTGGCTGGATGTCACTGGATATGAGTTTGTTCTCTGCGAATGCTGATTCCAGTACTTTTGAGTCGTGATGTGTTCCTGATAAATATTGCATACTCGCAGTAAAGGGTCGAGCTTTTACTGGCCTGTTAATGCGCTAAAACCTTAGGGTCAAAACTGACAGTTCTCAAGATGTTAAACAGCTTTGTGATTTTGACCAGGGAGGTTTCGGTATATATTGTACCTGAATTAGGCCTCTGGGAATCACACAGAGCACACAGTGAAGCTCTCTGAAGGCATTTCATTGTGTCATTTGTAAAGAAAGTCTGTAGGTTGTGAGAAATAATTTTATTTCTCACTTCGTAGCTTTGGCACAGCAGGTTCAGAAATACCATAAATAGCTGCATGTGACCGAGCTTAGATTTCTTTCCATGACAGCATGTAGCTTGGCTTGATATGAGACCTGCTTGCATGTGGTCTGGTTTTAGTTTAGAGAGTAACCCAGTATTTCAGAAAGTTTCTCTTAGGGCTGGGCGATATGGCAAAAATAATTATTTTCCACATTGAAAGATACTGATATATATTTTAATACAAGTTGTTAATGCTTCAAGATTTAAAAGAGTACCCCTACTGATAATGACTGATACCATAAAAATTAGATGGTCCGTTAAACAACATATTTTCGGCTGATAAATTTTTGGGAAACCAAAAATTCGTTATCTCTAATATCAGCACACTTTTAGTTTCCCATTGTTGCACATTTCTGCTGTGTGATTGGCTCTCATATCAATATAGAGTTAAAAAGGCTATAGCTTATCACTGTGAACATACATTTTTTTATCGCGATTCGATATGTTATGATTGCATTCGCAATAGTCAACCTATGCAGTGTTGAGTTTGGATTATATATCACCACAAACCACAGGACAAAACATGAGATTGGTGGAGATACTGCAGAATTTGACCATAACAGAGTGAAAGTTTATCTTCTGCATGTGTTTTTAAGGCCCATGATGACTATGTGAGTATTTTTATAGAGTTTAAAGCATTGTAGTTGTGCATAAAACATTTAATAAAGATTAGTTTTATTTAATTATTTATATTATGAAGACTATGCAGACTATACATTTGATTATTTAATTTATTTTCCTGTCACGATGGCGCAGTGGGTAGCATGATTGCCTCACAGCAGGAAGGTCACTGGTTCGAGCCTCGGCTGGGTCAGTTGGCATTTCTGTGTGGACTGTGGAGTTTGCATGTTTTCCCTGTGTTCGCGTGGGTTTCCTCCGATAGCTCCAAAGTCCAAAGACATGCGCTATAGGGGAATTGGGTAAGCTGAATTGTCCATAGTGTATGCGTGTGAATGAGTGTGTATAGATGTTTCCCATTGGTGGGTTGCAGCTTGAAAGGCATCCGCTGTGTAAAACATATGCTGGATAAGTTGGTGGTTCGTTCCACTGTGGCGACTCCAGATTAAAAAAGGGACTAAGCTGAAAAGAAAATGAATAAATGAATTTCTGTACCTGAACACTGCTAAGTCTGGTTTATACTTCTGCATTGAGTGATCGGCATGACCCATGGTACATGCCTTGCTAGTTGCCGTGCATTAGTTCTTCTGTGCATTGTTTCTGTTGCTCTGCAATAACGCGTCCGAAACACTAGCTGGCAGTAGGTGTTTATGTTCCTTTCTGTCGAGTTTCTTCGCTGGTGTTTTGTTTTTTCTAAACGCTTCCTTGAACTAAAAGTGGCTCAAACTCGCTCATTTTGAGGCTGGAATCAGCGAACGTGCAACAACTTTAATCATAAGGTAAACACAAAACAACAGTCTCCATCTGACACTTGTAAACCCTCGCTACATCGGGCTCACACGGCTCTCTCTCCCGCCCACACTCATCAGCGCTACCAAGTTGACCAATCACAGAGCTTGTGCTACCTGTCGTTGCGACTTTTATTCAGATTTTTGAAAGGTGCACGACGGCCACGTCGAGGGCTATGCGTCGTAGGCTGCGCCGTAGCATATGCATGCGCTTGACGCAGAAGTATATCTCAGCCTTTAGTCTCCAGAAAACCATAAAGCACTGTTTATTCACTTTAATATGTGCTCCATTGTGTTTATGACTGTAGTTTGTTTGTTATAAATCTAAAGTAATGACTTTGCAAATAGTCATCTGGTGAAATTGTATTAATACCGCAATCTATTTTGCAGAGAAAAAAAAAAATTCCCAGCGTAAAATTTTTTTCAGTGTCCTGCAGCCCTAGTGCATATATGTACATGCATATATATAGGCAATATCACATGAGTAGCAGTGCAATGTGGCTGTATATCGGCACTGGTGTGTGGCGCTGGTGTCCCACCAGTGACGATATACAGCCACATCGCACTGCTACTCGTGTGCTATTGTGTTTATATAACTTTGAGGGCATAATAATGTATATAAAAAAGAAAATCCAACACGGAGAGTCTCAATTTTCTGTCTGATTCTCTAGCATAATTTCTAAAGTGAGGACAAAACAGGTGGTCTTGCTGACATTTTAAGATAATAAGGCTAAACGACATGAAATGCCATCAATCTACAAAGATTTACCATTATTTTTGTTGCAATCGGGAGATCACAATATTACTATGGTATAAATACAGTATGGTATAAATTAGAGCTGCATGATTCTGGCTAAAATGAAAATCGCGATTTTAAAAAAATTTTTTTTTTTTTTTTGGCTTAAAATAAAGATTATGATTTTCTCACGATTCTGTAGATGTAAAATAAAGGTATGGTAAAAACAAACATATGGCAAAACATCAATAATAATTTTATGTGTAGGTCTACTGGTTTCTCTAAATAAATCTATTCTACTTATAATAATTCTGATGTTTAATTATTATGTTTGAGATTGCATTCTGTCGTTGACAACATTTCTAGACCATTTTATTATTTGTCATTATCAGATTATATTCAACAATATATAAGCTAGAGTAGGTATACTGACACTGTAAACATTTATTTTCTTGCCCAACTCTGTTGGCTATGAAAGAAGACACATATCAAATGCTTGTAATCATAACTCTAAAATGCGATTTGATCATTTAAATTAAGTGCACACTTTCAGTTTCATTTTGACTGTTAAGTGCTTGTTCATACTTCGCACGCCGCTCCCAAACGATCACTCTGTGCCACAAACTGAATATTATTTACAACTGTATTACCTGTTACAGCATATGCAGGTTCTGTTCACTAAAGTAAGCACACGCGCATCTATCGTTAAGTTGGGCGCGATCCCTCCTTCTCTGTGATTACAGCTCACGGTCAGCAGCTCACGACACTTGTGATTTCCAGGCCGCGAAAACATCATTATATGATGACAAAAATTACATTTTTAGGTGCATTATACCTTATAAATACAGTATGTGACTCATTCAACATCGTTTGGAGGTGTCCATGTCACTGAGCAACGTGTGTGAAACAATGAAAAGACTCGTGCAGCCGCCTTTTCTTCTCTTCTGAACTTGAAAATACGATTGACAGAATCGTAGAAATGCTGGATTAAGATCGTCTAGGGCAGGGGTCACCAATCTCGGTCCTGGAGGGCCGGTGTCGCTTCAGTGTTTACCTCCAACTTGCCTTAACACACCTGCCTGGATGTTTCAAGTATACCTAGTAAGACCTTGATTAGCTTGTTCAGGTGTGTTTGATTAGGGTTGGAGCTAAAATCGGCAGGACACCGGCCCTCCAGAAAACAAGTTTGGTGACCCCTGGTCTAGGAGGTAGAATCGAGATCGCGATCTTTTTTCGATTAATTGTGCAGCTCTAGTATAAATACTACAACATACTGAAGAGAGATCGACTTAGAAAGTAATGTACCTGTGTAATAATGATTTGATCAGCTGTAGTTAGATATTATGCATTTTTTTTTATTTGGGCTTATTATGTGGTTTCTGTCGCCATCTTGTGGATGAACATTGTCAACCGTCTTTGCTCAAAGTCAGGCTAATGGCCGTTGATGCGCTGTCTTTTAAAAGTTATTAATTATTATTAAATATTTTAAAATAGGCACTATCCTTGTAAATAAACTGCATAGTTACAATTTAAACAACGACATTCTCAAGTCTCGACTAAAAAGCCTCAAAAGTACATTATGATGTCCAACAGCAGCAAAATTTGTCAAACTGTAGAGTGTCTCTGCTTGTCGCCATATGTGGGTGGAGTAATACACAAGGGTGAAGGGTTAAAAGGCTGGAAGAGTGTTGTTATTTGCAGAAAAATCGCACTGCTATAAGCCAATCAGATTAAAAAACAGACAGAACTGTTGTATAAACATGGATGTCAGTAAGTCTTCTGCATTTCATGACAGTAATGGCGTTATCATATTGGCACAATTGCTGGATGCATGTGTTATGAGACCTTTCTTTACTGTCGTATGAATATCGAAGATTCGAATTACTGTGCACGAGTCATATTAGATACAATTATGGTGTATCTCAACATCTGCAAAAGAGCATCTCAAACACTCTGCAGAATGTCTTCTTTTGGTTTTTATAGATTATTTGCAATTTGTACAGTGCATTTCATAATCAGTATAGTTTTAAAGTGGCTTTTTAAAGGAGCTCGAATGTGTAGAGATATACATTGTGTATAGTATTGGGTGACTAACATGCAAACGGGTGTATTTCTCTCAGATAACCCTCCTCCCCCGTTATCCTCACTCACTGTACCATTCATCAGTGGTCCACCCCCTATACTTGATGGCATCACCATAGTTACCCCGACAGGGAATGACTGATGGCTTAGGCAGCCAATAAGGCAGTGACCCGAAGCATTATATTTTCACAGTAGTGCTTCTCTGATTGGTCACTGCAAAGTCTATTCGTTCTTATATGGGAAATTAATCTTGAAGGGTTGTGCAATATTGTGTGGGTATGTGGGCTTGTTCCAGTAGCCAAATCTCAAGTCTGTGCACTTGACCATTTGTATCAACTAAGTGTCAGTCTTTAGTGACTTGATGGAAGACAAAACATGGTGTTTTTGCAAAGATAAAAAAAAAAAAAGCTTTACATTGACTTTGCAAGAATGGAACTGAATTCTAGCTTTTGGCTCTAGTGTGTCGACCTTTCACATCTCTCTTGTCAGAACTTTTAAAATAGTATCTTGATTGGGTATATGTATTTGTATGGAAAAACCATACCAATTTTTAACTGTTGTATCTATGTAGAGAACTTCCTATTTGTAGTATATTTTTATTTTAACAAACTGGTATTGATTTCTAAATCCCAAAATCCATTTTTAGCCTATGCTGTTTCAGCTGATGCGTGAATAATATTTCTGTCAATTTTCTGCCACATCTCCTGTCTAATAAATATAAGAAACTTAAGGCAGAATTAGATTGTTTACTGCAAATCACAGTTTAATAAACAAGAAATATAAAGGTTTTTTTTTATTAGGGGTGTGTTTGCCTCCAGCTGTATTGAAATCATCCCAAAATTGACTTTGAAATAGTGTTCTGTACGTTTACACCCCTAACTTCTGTATTTTCTTGTTTATTATCGATAACTATGTTTTGAGGGTGTTATTGTGTTGGTACAAGGGGGTGGGATATTGACAAAAATGGTCAAATGCTTGTATATGTGATAGAAATACGGTACTGTGCAAAAGTCTTAGCAATGGCAACCAAGTTAGTTATAGCTTGAGTCTTTTCTGAAATTCTGTGCTATATAAAATCAAGTAGTGGTGTAACTGATCACAAATCTAACGGTTCGGGTCACATTATGATTTTCCATGGATCAGACAATTTTTCGGATCAGACAAAAAGGGGAGAAGACAAATGTAATTTGCTTTCCATTTATTACAAAAAATAGTACTGCAAATCATGTTTTAACAAACAGAACCAATCTGTTTTATGAAAAAAAAATTAAGAAATAATCAGCTGAATTAAAATATTTAGTACTGAATTCACTGTTACGATTACTGTTGCTGATAACACTAACTGTAAAAATGTAGCATAATAATTTGTGCAACCCATATTTATTTTTAGTCTCATTTTTAATAAATGATTAAGTGATTCACTCATAAAACTGTTTTAATGCTAGATGTCATTTTTTTCATGGTTGGTTGTCACTACCTATTGGTTAATGTAATTGCTGCCTACAACTTTAATTTTTGAGCATCAAGTTAAATGCACATGGCGATGATTTTAATCTTTACCATAAACATCAGTGGTTTTATATAAACTATCAAATGCTGTCCCAGTACTTCTGTGTTATTCGGCTATAACTTCATACAGTAACTCAAGACTAAAGACTTGATCTCTTTCTTGATTTTTGGGTTTTCAGATTTGAATGCAGTGATTCAAAGAATTAATAAACATGAAAATCACCATCATTTGTAGTTTGTTGCGTGGGTGTTGAAATCCTGATCTTTTAATGATTAATCGTGCAGCTTACACTGAATGCTTTGATGCAGGCTTAACAAGTAGTAACAGAAAACACCTGTTGAAACCCATAACATCCTGAATAACCCACCCACAACTTCTTCTGACATCAATAAATTTGACAGAAAAGCCTAAATTCTTTCAAATATGTGATTTGAATGAAGCGAGAGGCGATCTCTCTCTCTCTGTGATCATTTTGGATTTAGAATTAATCTACCAGTAACAAAAATTATTAATCCGCAGGCTATGTGTGTTCCGAACAGTGCGTTGTGATCTGTATGAATCACGAATCAACCATGATCCATTACACCCCTAATATCAAGCATCTTTCATCATTTCTAAGAGTTCTTAGAGTTTAGTTAGATTTAGTGTGTTTTATCTTTCTTTTTCTCTTCAGGTGAATCTCATACTGCCTATAATATTGCCTATACTGTACATACTGTATATAATAATCAGGTCTGGACACTGTGGAGGCCATTTTATGACTGTCTTTGTTAAACCTTACAAATTAGATGCTTTCTAGTAGAAGGTACATGATGAATTAAAACCTGTACTTTTTAGCATTCACAATCAGTTCAGGCAGTATTGACAACAGCTAAGGCAGAAATGTAGATCAAAGACAGAAACTTTCTCTAACTCTTTCTTTCATGTCTAAAACTTAGACCCACTTAGACCCAAAAAAAATCCAACTAAAAGCTGTATTTTCTCGTTAACTTTTAATAAAAAGAATGAGAAGTAATATATAATGTCATTTATACCCTCACTAAAACAACAAATATAACTAAGACTTTTGCACAGTACTGTATAAGACTCAAAAATCCTGAATTTAACTGTATCGTTAAAAGTCTAAATGATAAAGTGAATGCACGCACTTTTGTTGTATCTTGATTCTGTAAAATGAGTGACAACATCATACCATCAATGTTGATGCATGCTGCAAAACCTTCAACTGGGGTTAAAAATGAGAGCGTTGAAATTAGGCCATGAGGCAATATCATCTTCTGTTCCACGTCTATCCATCCTTCTGTGCTAAGATGAACTTTCACTCTCTTCATCCTCCTTTTCTCTCTGTCTAGTCTCCAGATAAGCACAGAGCTCTAGAAGAGACCAAAAGCTACACCACTCAGTCTTTGGCCAGTGTTGCGTATCTGATCAACACTCTTGCCAACAATGTGCTCCAGATGCTGGATATACAGGCGTCCCAGCTACGCCGCATGGAGTCATCCATCAACCACATCTCGCAGGTACTTTTCTCTGGAATTTTTGTGGGTATTTTGCACTTGTGTTATGCAATATGACACTATGCAGTAGTCAACATTTAAAGTGGTTCATCAGAGTTGTCCTAAAACTATTGAACAGCACTCATTTTTGTCTTGGGACAATTTTGAACAACTTTTTTTTTGCTCCACTTCAAATGTTGACTACTGTATATTATATGGGATCGATGAATTAAAGTCTGTTGTTTCATATTATACTCTGTTGTTTATTTTATGACGCTTCAAAATACATTATATATGGTGATACATTTTCACCAATGGGATGTTGGTCCTATAATTGTTTTATATTAAATGAGTATTTATTATATATTTCTTCGTTCTTAATCAAACATTTGCACAGATGTTTTAAATAAAATGAGAAAAAAGACAATCATATATGAATGAGTGCATTTTTGAGTACTTACTTTAAAATAGGGCTGCGTTTGATCAACAATTTCACAATGTGACTTCACAGTTGTCAGGACCTGCAATGTCTATTTAGCATTAGTAAGTTTTTTTTAACCTTAGACTGAAAGTTTTAATTTGCATGTGTTTTTAAAGACTGTAACCCAAGCATTTCACGCAAGTTTAAGCCATTTAGCAGGGTATCTGCGGGGTCTTAAAATGTCTTAAATTTTAAAAACCAAATTTTAGAACTTAAAGTCTTAAATCCACTCAAATATTGTGTCAAATATTGATTTTTCCTGTTCATGTAAAGTTATACCCAATTGGGCCTACACCCATCTATTCACTAACAATATATTTCAGTAAAAGTTTTAAGAAACGTTTATTTATTAACTCTATTTGCTTATTTATATGGTTTAATTATCTTCTTTACAATAACATTTGTTTGAGATGCTTTTTTAAGGTTTTATCTTGACCATTTAAAAAAATCTGTAACATTTAGCCTTGTGTAAGTCTGAAATTTCATTCATTATGGTCTTAAAAAGGTCTTAAAGTCAGCGTGATAACCCAGTGGTTAGTGCACTGACATGTGGTTCGGCAGCTTTCCTCGTGGACCTTTCCTGACCCTACCCCCCTCTCCCTCTCTCCCACTTCACTTCCTGTCAACCCGCTGTGCTGTCCAAATAAAGGCAAAATGCCCAAAAATAAATCTAAAAATAAAAGAAAGTCTCAAATTTGACTTGATGAAACCTGTAGAAACCCTGATTTAGGCAAAAAATTATAATATTTGTAGCTATAAATAAAGAAAAGGATAAATTGTATAATTATTTGCACAGTGAAGATTATAAAGTGTTATTTTAAATTTTGAGTATTTAATGCATGTATCTGAATACTGTTAAGGCTGATTTATACTTCTGTCAGGTGCACGTGTATGGTCCAGCGCAGCCTTTGCGTGGTTGCAAATGTTTAAAAATTCTTTTTGTATTTATTAATGCTTGGAATTTGTTTAGTGTCTTTTATACAGATACAGCCACCTACAAAAGCATCCCAGTCAACGTAAAATTATGAATTCTTTCCAAATAGAGCTATTTAATCTGATTAAATTGTATTCATATAGCAGAAAATTAAAATTTCGCAATGTTTTTTACAGTATCATGCAGTCCTACTTTTGTAATGCAAACAAGAGTAAATGTTGTTAAATTAAATGTAATGTATATTGTTTATTTTTATAAGGGTGTGAGATTTTGCACTTGGTGATATAAGCAGGATTGTAAACTACAGATTTGTTTCTAAGTTTATGTTGTCGTTCGTTCATCTGTAGACGGTGGACATCCATAAAGAGAAGGTGGCCAGGCGAGAGATTGGCATCCTCACCACCAATAAGAACACTTCTCGCACGCACAAGATCATCGCGCCAGCCAATCCTGAGAGGCCTGTGCGCTACATCCGCAAGCCCATTGACTACAGTCTGCTGGATGACGTAGGCCATGGCGTAAAGGTAGGCATCAAGCCAGTCTCTATGTGTGAGTTCATGTTGTTATATTCATGAAAATACACATTTGTCTTGTTAAGAGCACTAACTAGGGTGGAATTAGTTATTAGGGTCACACTTTACAATAAGGTTTCATTAGTTAATGTATTTACTAACTTAAGCTAATATTGAAAAATACTTGTAAGAGTATTCGTTAATCATAACATCTACTAATACATTTTTAAAATACCAATTCATAACACTAGTTAATGCCCTGAGTATGTGATGAATATATCTGATTGCTCAGGCGCAGTTATAGACGAATTACCATGTTTTTAAACATTCAAGATGCGCATGCAGCGAGGTTGCAGAAAAAAACGGGAGGGAATGGCATCCGATGCAGTACAGAGTTTGTTGTCGTCATAGAAATATAATATGTAATAAATATAACATATATGTTATTTACATAAAGCTTTCAGTGTATTATAACAGCTTGTCACCCAGTGATAAGCAGAGGGTTTTGGCAAAATTAATGTTAAAGTGAGCGGCGTTTGTCTGACTGGTCCATTTGGATAGCACCCTCCCAATGAATATTGGATAAGACGACATGTCCAAGCATCCAGCCCGGAATGTAAATCTATCTCATTAAAGCTCCATGTGTTTTTACAAGAGAGAAGTTAAAGGCCTTTAAGTCTTTGGATGCCAACAGTTTTGTTTTGCGTGGTCATGTGCAAGAAATAATGTTCCATGATCAGCCGATTCAAAACTATGTAGTGCTAAAAAACGAGGTTCTGCCTAACCAAAGACAAGGAAAGAAGACGGAACTATAAAAGCTCTGGGTGATCATCAACATGCAGAACAACTGCATTCTGACAGCGAACTGCATCTGTATGGCAGGGTATGCGAACTTACACTTTTACGTTTCATTCCAAGCATTCAGTGTCCGCAGTTTAGTTCACCATATTTAAGTTTTTTTGCTGAAATCAAAAATGAGTGATGTGTATAATTCAGCATAGCGTGAACTTACCTGATATGAAATGAGAACTGAAGAGTCAAGCATTTTTAATTAGGTCGTCACTTCATTCAGCTCCCTTTTAGCCAAAGACATCTGCAGTTGGCATTAAAAGCAGTGTGGTGTACAGTAAAAATAAAGTCTAATTTGGCATCCTACCGTACAACACGACATGTTTGCTATTCCAAGCTTTTTTTTTTTTGCAACCAGGAGCCCGTGTGACGTTGTGTGACGTAGGTTGGTAATTCCTCTTTATGGCCCACTGATTCCGGCATACTGTGCACTCCAATTTAATTTGAACATATGGATCTGTATTAAAGGGTCCGCTGTGTTTAATGACATAGTTCATCGAAAAATCTAAATATGCTCACTGTTTGCTCATCCTTAAGTGGTTCCAAGTCTTTGTTTTTTTATTCTGTTGAACATTTTATGAAGATATTTGGGAAAAAAATTAAAAATAAATAAAAAAACTGAAAACCTGTAACAGCAACTGATTTCTATAGTAGGAAAACAAAACTGTGGAAGTCAACGGTTACAGCATTCTTCAAAATATCTTTTTTTTTTGTTAAACAGAACAAAGAAAGACAAACGGGTTTAGATTAAATCAAGGGAGAGTAAATGATGACAGAATTTTCTGTTTTGTGTGAAATATCTCTTTAACTAGCTGCTGTTTGTATGTGTGTGTGTGTTTGAGTTTTTTTTATTTTTTATTTTTTTTACTCTTCACACTAATGGTTTGTATGTTTTCTCTCCTCACATTTAATGCTTTCATTTGTGAATGTAGTGGTTACTAAGGTTTAAGGTAAGGATTCAGGCTTTAGTTGTTGTGTTTTGTGTATGTGGTGGTGTAACATCTGTGTATTTACATTTATTCAGATTTAGATCAGTGATGTTTAACTCTTGCCCCACAGGTGAATGCTCAGAATATGAAAGCGGGAACAACTCCACACACAGCAGCCCCGACCCAGAAACCCCCAAGCCCTCCCGGACCTGGCAAAGGAACCCTTGGGTAAGTTAATGCGTTTAGACGATTAATAGATACCCGTCTTGTTGATATTGATTTTATTAAATTGATACATTTTTATGTTACGAAACACTAATAAGATATTTTTGAGATGGTTAACCAAATGTAAAGTGGACCTATTATGCCAAAATCAATTTTATAAAGGGGTTTGGACACAGTTGTGTGGCAAAGATGTGTGAAAATTGGCAGTTTCTAATGCTTAAAATTAATTAATTCTACTTTTTACAAAAACACTTTTAATAAAAACTGCAGAAACTCTTTGACATTCTCCCTTTGTACGTTTCATCAGAGGGGGAAAGCCCCGCCCATTAGTGATGATCTCTCCCTCATTAGCATAGGACATTAGTCTTATTTTAGAATCTGCCACTATGCTGACACGAAGGCATGTGTAGCTCCGCCCCTTTTAAAATAGGGCTGCGAGCACAATCTCATTTGAATTTAAAGCGACAGTAAATAAAACTGCACAACTGGGATCAAAACCTGAAAGGGGCAGTTTTGAAGAGTTATGAAACATTATTTGTGTGATATTTTAAGCTGAAACACACTCCAGGGACATCAGTGATTTATTTTACATCTTATAAAAAGAGGCATAATGGGTCTCCTTTTAATTTCATGCTGGTTTAGAGATGTAGTTTATTAGTAATATTTGGTCTGACTGCTGTTTGGACTGGAGGTTGCAGAAAAAAAGTAGCTAGCTTCTGTTGGTCAAAATCTTGTCTTTAATAGAAGTTTGTGCGGTCTGTTTATTTGAAAGAACTGAACCGTCTTTAAGGGGGGTCATATCATGAGGACTCAAACATTTCTTGATTAAAAGAGTTCATTGTAATATGAACAGGGCTGTTGCCATCAGAATTTCCCTTGTAGTGATTTAAGTGGGTTGTTGTTTTGTCATTAAAGTCTGACTGGACAACAGTGTTTATTATTTAACAGGGATGTAATTGTACTCTATCTAATAAATAGCAAAAACAAAAAACATGCAGAGATCTATACTTGATAATCTCAGTAATTACAATACTATCACAGATGACAGATATGGCAAACCTCTGAACCAAAGCTGATTTATTATTTATTATTGCTTAATTTGTATTGAGAACTTTTAAGTTTTACAACATAACATTTTACACTCCGAATATGCAATTTTACAGTGTTCTTCATGAAATAATAATAATAATAACAATAAAAAATAGAGACAACATTGGAGGGTTTACATTGTTCCACATTCAGTGCATTTAACGGTTAACATTGCAGTAATCCGTCTATTTGTTCCAATGTTTTAGAAATAAGTCCTTTTTAAGTCTTAAAATAAATGTTAATTCTTCCATATTGCTTATTTTCTTCACAATTTTTATCCAATCACCAATAGAGGGGATGTCATGCTTATACCAGTATCTGGTAATAATCTTTTTGCTTGCCACACTTAATATATTCACTTAACATATATACACTTAATATATTATACGCATCACTACCACGTCTTCATAGTTTCTTTTGGTATATGGTATCCTAAGATCTTGTCCATTTCCGACAAAACCTTGTTCCAGAAATATTATATTTTTGCCAGAAA
Source organism: Danio rerio (assembly GCF_052040795.2). Taxonomy (NCBI): domain Eukaryota; kingdom Metazoa; phylum Chordata; class Actinopteri; order Cypriniformes; family Danionidae; genus Danio; species Danio rerio. The sequence goes on from NC_141026.1 coordinate 10,894,997, forward strand.
ATATGTTTATGGTCTACATCAACCCAAGCTAATGTATAATGGCGATTATCATCGATTTAGAGCGTTTACCAGACAGCGTTTTACAGCAGTCCGAATTTTGTCAGTTTGTTTGCTGTTTGTAAATCTACAGAACTAGTTTTGGTTTTTCTTTTTAATGATGAATAATGGCTATTGATATATTTCTATATATTTAGACTTTTATATTTTTATATGTAGATGTAGAACTTGCATATTTGTTTGCAGTCATCTGTAGTCCATTTAGTGTGCCTACACAGAGTGGATTATTTGCTAAGATGCAGCCGACACAAATATATATAACACATTTATCACTGCTAGTTCTTTGATGTCACATTGATGCATTACAGTCTGTACAGTAACATTGCCGTGGGATTCCATTACCAATCTACTAACGGTGTGAGCAATCACGTATCAATAATGACCATTTGAAACGTTTGTAGAAATATGAGAGGTACTACTAAAACTCACTGTAATGCAAATTAAATGGAATGTAGTTTATTTATTATTAAAATAATTTCTAATGGCAATTAATTGTCATATTTTACATGATAAATAAAGCCATTTAATTTTACAAGAAGTAGGTTGCCTAATTGGACCAGCTGACCAAGCTGTGTTATGTTACACATTTTCACAGAATAAATGAATCATGACTAGTTGTGAATATCACACATAATGGAAAACATTTGCTTGTGTGTGATGCTGCATCCATGCTGCTGTAAAACCTGGGTTTATACTCGATGCGTCCGCTTGTTTGGTTTAGTGCATGCGGCAAATGTGACTTCATCGCAGAGTTTGCGGAGGCTCGATTTGGGTGCGCGCGACATGATTTCGGCCGGCGGAGCGCATGATTTTTGAGACTCGAGCAAACGGTATGCGCGGCACCGAAACCGATTTGAGTTATAAACACTTTGAAGAGATTTTGTCTGAAACAGTACGACTGTACAGACTTCTTTATGATCTGTAATCATTGAGAGAACCAGATGATCAATTATTTTTGGCTAGAAATTGCAACAGCCATGGAAAAAGGAGGAAGGTTTGAAAAACCTGAGGGATAAGGTTGTTAAAGCCAAAAGAGACCATGGCAGTGATGTATATGTTACAATTTTGTATTTAAAACAATTTATAGTTACAAAACTATAATTAAAGAACAAATTATTTCTTTGGTAGTTGGAAAAGAATATTTAATTTATGATCGGTTTACAAAATATTGATGGGCTTTTTTTCTGGGCTTTATTGGTCAGTGGTCCCCAACCACCAGGCCGCGGCCGTACAGGTCCGTGGAACAATTGGTACCTGGCCACATAAGAAATCATAAATTATTTCTGTAGAAAATATTCCCCCCACAACTTGGTTTCTTCCACTCCACCGCCATCTCACGTGAAATGGACTATGCCAAAATCCACCACGGAGCGGGAAGAAAGATAGAATAAAGCTCACTGGTGGTTGTTGATAGTTTAAAGTTATAGAACAGGTATTATACAGTCCAAGTCAGCAGAGTATTTAAGGATTTTGCATGTATGTGTGCATGCATCGCTAACTAAGTACCCGAAATCATTGCAATATGTATATATATATATGGAGTTTTACATAATCATACTCATTAGGGCTGTAACATGCCAATGCATACATTTAATTCGACTATACGGTTGTATTAGTGTTAATATGTTAACAGTATACATATACACACACACACCGGTCCGTTGTAACGTTGACAACCGTTGACCGGTCCGCAGTGAAAAAAAGGTTGGGAACCACTGTTATAGGTGATAATGGTCAGGAATGTTGGACCATTATTGCCTTTTTAGTATAAGTAGAGGACAGAAACTAGTCAGACTGTGATGTGTGAATTGTGGAGCATGCTAAATCTAAAAAAAAACACCTGTATATTTTAGTGAGTGTACTTTTGTTGCTTTTATTCTTGCCATAATAAAAAAATATATTTGGAGAGTAACCAATGTTCGGCTGTCATTAATATTTTAATAAACTTTAATAGGTTTAACTGTCCGACATATGAACAAAAGCAAGTGATGCATCAGTTTGATTAAAAAAAAAAATCTTGAATGATTTTAAAAATCCCTATGATTAAAATAATTTATTAAAAAAATAAAGAAAATTAGTTAAAAAATATTGAATGATATTAATGATGTGACGTAAACTTTCTACTTGTCTGTTTATCCATCTATCTTTACGGTCGGTTCTTTTGGCTGCCCCCTGTCGTTTTAAAGCAAATCACAATGGTGAATGTGGTGAGTATAAAAGCTTCGTCCGTTTCGCGAGGTGCACGCACAGTCAGCGGAGGCTAAGGATGTGGCACCAGGCAAAGTATAAATCCAACTTAAGGCCCTAATGGTCATTAAAACCTAATAGAAAATGGCTTTTATTAAGCATTTTAGCTTGATCTGAATCGTGTTTGCCTTATATTACAATTCCATCATATGGATTTACATTATAAATGGTTGTCTTGGAGTAAAAATGACAAAACCGCA